>NW_023396593.1:261830-346455 GCF_011125445.2 Fundulus heteroclitus
AGATTTTTTACAGATGATAAAACTTTCCGGTATTCAAGCCTGATTCCTTTTCCATTTCTTTCCTAACGTTTTCCTGTACTTTGTGGAAGACAATTTGGTAGCTGTTGCATTATGTGGTAGATACCCATTCCCTTTTTATTAATTAGTTTTCTGTACAAGTCCAAGTTTTGGTATGTCTCCTGGAACAGTTTGCTTACACTGTGTTTATTATTAGAATGTTGTAAGTATGGCTTTAACTTAACAAACAAGCAGTTTTAAATTTTCTTTTTTCACTGAATTCTTGATAAGACCATCTGTTCTAAGTATAGCACAGAGTAACACAAGTTGTCTAGGTAACTGTGAGAAAATCTTCCCTCAAAAGACTTTTAAATGCTCTCATAGTCATTGGCATAATAGGCCAATGACTATGAGAGCATTTAAGGTCAAAAGGTGCTTGAAGTTTTTATTCCACAAAGATAAACTTATATTTAACATACATGCAGAAGTCTGTCAAAGTAGGCTCCTTGGAACTGTACAAGTACAGGTACATTATTATTATTATTATTAGTAGTAGTAGTAGTAGTAGTAGTAGTAGTAGTAGTAGTAGTAGTAGTAGTAGTAGTATTAATTATTATCAATCACAAAGAGCATCACAGTGGAAGAACTGAAAGCTGAGGCAAATAAATACGCGGAATAGAATCAAACCAAACTTTACTGGGGAAATGAGAGGTGAAAAGAGTGACATTGGCCATAAAAAAACACGGAGAACATGGACATAAACTAAATCACATCGATATAAAGAGGACTTCCAGACAATAGAGAAGCAGAATAAAGCACTTTATAAATCATATATTTTCAATAAAAGCATTACTGACACCCAGGTTTTAAAGCACCTAAAAAATATTTCAGACCAGATTTTTTTTTTGACAGTGTGAAAGACATAATGTTCAGAAAAATAACAGGTCATAAATATTTAAAGCCACTTCTGTGGTTCAGCCCAGGGGTTTATATTTTTTTTTTTGTAAGAGTATTTTTGCATGCAATTTGAACTTTTCAAAAGCGATAGTGTGGGTTTCATGTGCAGCATTGCTGCTGATTTGCACCTGTTTAAATTTGCAAGCTGAAAGGTATGGAGGTGTCTAAACTTATCTTCAAAGCAGTAAATGTGGACAAGTTTGTTGTTCTGCGTTAGACGGACTGTAGGCTATGGATTGAGGGCTGGAGCCTATCTCCAGCTGTCACTGGGCGAGAGAGGTGAGAAGCACCCAGGACAGGTCACCCGTCCCTCCCAGGGCCACACTGATACAGACAGGACAAACAACCATGCACACGCAAACACATACACACACACACACACACACAAGCATCCTCGTTTAATAACATAGTGAGGACCCTGCCTTGACTTTCATAGTCCTCTATTCATCTTTCTATGGCCTAACCCTGGCCTTAGCCTCAACCGTAACCTAACTGGTTAGGTATAAACCGGTTTATACCAAAGACACTGCCAATTGTTCTACCATGCAGCTCCTGGTCAGCATGGACTTTACTTAGTACATTACTCAAATAGAAAAGTGTTACCAATGTCTGTCACAGAATAAATGTACAAATCCTGCTGTTGGTTTAGAAATCTTTGAACACCTAGGGCCAAAATAAATCTTTGATCTTCTGGTCCATTATGAACCAATCGGCACTCTATGGTCGTTTGGGTAATGCCTACTCCCCGTATCCAGAGTTGGAACCAAACATGGTAAGGCACTGTTCAGCTTTTCTACTCCTGACCTGTGGGACAAACTCACTGAATACATCAGGGCTGCTGAAACTCTCAATAGCGTACCGCGCATGTGACGTCACCGTCTCAAGAGCAACACCCCTTTTGCCGCTTTGGTAGGGCATACAGGTAGAGAACACCTGTAGCAACGAGCTATTACACGCGCAACAGAAACAGTGATATGACCGACTTTACAGCCGTTAAACTTTCCCAAGATGATGTCCCAGGCACCACGGTTCTACTGTCGCAACTGTCGAAGAAACACCAACCCTTCAGCTCCAAACGATTGGCTTGAGTGTCGAGGGCTTAAAAAGACCGGAAAACGGGTCGAGTTGATCAAACGGTAAGCTTTGTTTTTTTTGTTTTTTTTCTGCGCGGCGATCATGGCGTCGTCGGCCGTTTTTTTGTTTGTAATCACCGTCCAGGGATCGGTATATATTTAATGTTTGTCTTATTTGAAATGTTTTTGAGTAAGCTATCCTGGTAGCAGGCTATCATGTTAGCGCCTGCTACCATGATAGCCTATATGCTATCATGGTAGCAGGCGCTTCATTATTAAACCATGTCGGCCACCAAAATACTCTTTAACTGTTTCACTACTTGATGTCGCTGGAATGGGTCAGGATGTTCTTCGGTTGGGCCCTTTCCTCCAACAAAATGCCTTGCTACATATGTAGGTGAATTTGGTAACTTTTCCGAGGTTGAACTGTTGTGTAGGCTGACCGCCCCGGTGAACCCAGCGCACACATTTCTCCTTGGCAAGTCTTGAAGAAAACATCCTTCATATGCGGCCGATCAGCGTACCTCGAGTCGCTTGTTGCACCGTTCCATAGCAACAATGTTTAAAAACCATGGTTTTAGATTTGGAAAAAGCAGTCGTTTACGAGTAAACCAAGGGTAACGCACGTCTCTTTTACAGCGAAACAGCGGCGGACTATGCAAGCTTGCCCTACTGCGCACCACGTGATGTGACGTCATTGTGACATTACGTTTGTAAAAATAGCTCGCTCGTGGTACGCTATTGCTTGAAAGTCAAATTTGAGAACTTTATTTACTGCAGCATTTCAGTAATTTACCACTATATAATGTAACCTTTATATCTAGTATATGTTTTTAATTCCTGTTTTTAAACTTTTATTTCCTAATGTATCAAATATTTTTATGTGAAACACTTTAAATTGTCTTGTGCAATACACATATAAACTTGCTCTGAATTACTCAAGAGCTGTAAAATAATACTTAATGATACAACACAGAGCACGTAAAAATTAAAGTAGAAAAATTATTTCAGAAAACACAATAAATTACAATGGTATAGATATAAATTAGACAAACATCAGAAATCAACAAATGCCTGGAAACAAAAGCGAGTCTTGAAAAGTGTTCCCTAACAGTTTTTAAAACTCTGGGGAGTTGTTTGAAGGGAAGGCAAGCCATTTCACAAAATAGGAGCTGCAACTGCAACTGCAAAAGCAATCTGCTTTCTGCATCTATCTTCTAGTTTATCTCTTGGGGCATTTAAAGGGAAATTGATGCTTAAGTTCTTGATTAAGTTTGGTGGTGTTAAAAGATCCTGCACATACGATGGAACCAGAACATTAATCCAGTTCAATTCAGTTTATTTATATTGCGCCAATTCACAACAAGGCACTTTATGAAGTCAGATTAGGAGACTTAAAAACCAACAATAAAATCTTAAAATCAATGTTGTCATGGACAGGAAACAAGTGGAAGGAGGTCATCATGGGGTTTACATGTTCCCATTTTGTAGTTCCTGTGAGAAGGGGAAAAAAAGATGGATGTGTACATACAAAGAATTACATTATAAAGCAATGTTCATATTTTACAGGGACTAAGTAATTTGTTCTATTACTTGAGGTGCCAAGACATTAACAAAGTGTGCCCTGGCCTTGACATTTCATTCTTTATGAAAAACAAAGGAGCAGAAGCCTTGGGAAGTCTACACAGGGGGGAAACTGGAAATCACACTTCCGCTTTTACCCATTATCCATGCCCACTCTACATTTATGAGAGTATGCAAGACAGACGTTCTGCCCTGATCATGTGTCAAGAACAAGCTGTGAAAACTCCCAAACCAGGGCTGTAAGAAAATTAAATCGTTCCATTTGAGAGAACAAATCTCTTGATTCTTGCAAAGTATGCACAATCCTAAAATGAGTCGTCAAAACATGAAAAGGGAATGTAATATTTTGTAGAGATGAAACAAAAAGGCAGCATACTTTGAACAAGAAAACTCGCATAACTTAAAATTGGTTCCTGTGGAACTCCACGTGTAGCTGAATATCCACTCATGTGGGCCACAGCACCAAAAAAGTAGACCAAAACAACTAGTTAATTCACCAACTTTATTTCACAATCAAACTTAACACAAGCAGAAATATTTAACTGAATCTGCATAATGCCACTTCAATGCGCCAATCAGTTTTATTCACTGAATCTCTTAAAACAATGTCAGGATTTTATCTTTGTGTCTCTAGTAGGGGTAAAATCTATTCGTCTGTCCCCATTGCCTCCTCCATCATTTTATTCTTCCCAGGCATCATTTCTACCTAGCCGTCCTTTGAAAGGTCCCATCGATTTGATGTGATGGACAGCGGAGATGAGAGGCAACACTCCTCTGACAGCTGTAACACTCTGCCTCCAATTGACCTGGTCCTCTGCTACCACAGTTAGTCCTGTTTATGGATAGCGGGGGCCATAAATCTACTATGCTCAGGTCAAAGTCGAGCATTGTGCAGGAGGACACAAAGCCCTCACTCCCTCTTGTGCAAAAATGAAATATCTACAGACACAATGCATGCAAAAGCTTATTTGAGTCATCAGTGGTGATAATAGGTTGCACTCTTGACTTTTGATTTGCTTTCATCTCTTCCATCTCCACTAACACATCAGTTATTAGCAGACAGAAACTCAAGAATTGAAAGAAAAATGTTCCTATTTATACTCTAGTGTGGTCATTATTTAATAAACCAGCTCTTCTATCCATTATAGAAGTCCGTGTTTACAAAAGAAAGCCAATAACCACATGCCCACCAAACTGTTTAAACAGTTTGGTGGGCATGTGGTTATTGGTATCAACACTAGGAACTGTAACTGGCCTGCCTATTTTCAAGTCACATTCTAAAGCAAGACATTAATGTAAGTGCAAATTGGTGTAATAAGATCATTTAGGAACCAGGCCTCGTTAAGAAGGTTGTGTATTAATAGAAATTCATTTGTTTTTTCAAAATTCATCTTATTTATTTTAGGACTAATCCTCCTAGTTTATCATGTATGTTTATTCTTAGAGTGAAATACAAATTTCTTCACATGGGTCCTTGTCTCGTCGCCTTAGATAATGGACTTGTGTCTGTACTTGTCGCAGTGCTGCATTTGATACAGTTGATCACAATATTGTTCTAGAAAGACTTGTGCTGTAGGAATCAAGGGAAAAGCATTAGGCTGGTTAAAATTTATTAATGTCACAGATTCCAGTTTGTTCTCGTTATTAATTAATCGTCTTCAAACTCCAGTTGTAGTAGTGGAATACCACAGTGTGCTTGGGCCAATTCTTTTTATATATATATATATATATATATATATATATATATATATATATATATATATATATATATATATATATATATACAATATATATGAGAGACAGAGAATTCCTGAATCTATCAGACAGTGCGACATTGTTTTCCACTATTATGCTGATGACGCTCATGCTCAGGCATGTCTTGATTACATCAAAACCTGATTGACTTAAAATGTTCTGTTTTTTAATTCTGACAAGACCGAAATTGTCCTTTTTGGACAAGAGTCCTTAAAAAAATTTCACTTCTTGATTAATCAACTAAAGGGGTGATGACATCACTGTATAAACAGTTTAATGTGGTTGATATTGATGCAAATGTAAATTCTTTAAATAATTTAATTTAAAAAAAATAACGTCACCTTTATGTTGGAGGTTGTTTTGGGAGGCCAGATTTCCCTCTTCAGTCAAAGGGTTGGGTAGATCCACACCTGTCTTCTCGGCGCAACACTCCGTCACAAATCCATATTTGAAATATTTGTGTTGCAGGATGTCGGACAAGCAATGCCAAGCTGAGCGAAGGCTTTAACTTGGCCGCATGATTCATCATCCACACGGTGGGACCGACGTCTACGGTCCACAGCAGCAGTCAAGCCAGCTCTGAGCTGGCTTGACTGCTGCTTCAGACACTGCTCTCTCTAACTGCTGTTTCGTTTATCAGACAAGACAGCATTTAAAATGAAATTAATTTACGGGTAATGACAGCGTTGTGCTCGGCGCCTCCAGTGTTGGTACAGATGTTTGTTTGTTTTTTCAAAATTGTTCAGTAAACAGACTTCATTAAGTGTGCTGATCATTTGAACATAACACAGTCTCATATTGGACCGTGGTGTGGTTAGTTTTAGGTTGGATATTGGATATTCAGTCTGCTGGGTCTCCTTGGATAGGAAACTTTTGACCTGATCCGTCTGTATGATTTGATTGAATTGACTTTGTAAAGTGCCTTGAGATGACGTGTCATCTGGAGATATGTGAATAAAACTGAATTGAATTGACTTTGTTAATTTTTATTCTAAACCTAAATCATATGGCAGTCTGTAAGGATGAATTATGTCTAATTTAAATGCACTCAGTCAAGGAGGGCCTGAGGTATAAGTGAACTTTGTGACCTCCCAGGTCCTTTCTTGATAAATACAATTACTAGGCTTTGGCATGGATTATTTATGCCTCACTGTTAATATATACACAATATATTGTGTCAAGTAAATATAAAAGAGAGAAAAGGTGAAACTGTGCTTAATCTAAGTAGGTAAGTATGCAAGAAAAAACACATCTAAAAATGTATTATTTAAATCATTCTCAAACAACTTTGCTTTCGAATTTAAGCATAAGTCAACCGCATCAGACCACGTGGTCAAATCTGAATATCATCATCATCATCATCATCATCATCATCATCATCATCATCATCATCATCATATTTTTCATTGATAATTTGCAAACACAGAATTAAACAAAAAATTGCTTGCTTAAACTTCTCCCGTGAATAGATTTTACATTTTCCCTCATCTCTAAGTTCAATTCAAATGTACTCCTTTCAAATCGGTGCCAATACTCTAATTATAATCCCTTAAATTCACACACTCATTTATGTTCTTTCCAAACTACTTACCATCTTCTGCAGGCAAGGTCAGACCTGGACGCTTTCAACAGCGTATTTGTATTCATCACATCTCCATTCACACCAAACAAGGAAACTACGGGCAGGCAGGCAAGCAGCAGCGCAGTGTCATCACTCTCTGCAGGTACTCTTCACATGGCCCCCGACCGTTTATTCCTTCACTAACACTTGATTGCGTGCATATCATCGTAGCGTTGGTATTCTGAACCTGACCTGTCCGGCTTGATGAGATTTTGCTGCAAATGCGAGCTGTTTTTTTTTTTTCTCTCTCTCTCTCTCAGCAGGAGACCGGGACTGTCACTTGCTCTCATCATCATACTTTGAGTGTTTTGCCGTCGATGTGATGAAAATGAATCGGGGTGAGTGGAAGAATGTTTTATTCTCTGGCGTATTCCGCCTCAAGGTGTTCAACAGTGTGCAAGACATGTAGTAAACAGAGATGCAGGAAGCAGGAGGTGGCGGCGAATGAGACAGATGGAAAGGTGGAGGGAAGAAAGGAGGTAGTGAGAAAATAAAAGGGAGGATGAGAGCTTTGGCCGAGGGAGACGTGAGTCAAGGCAGTTCATTGTGTGCAGACTTCATGCTGTAGGTGCAAGGACAATATCTCCTTCAGAACAGTAAACACACAGCAAAGCATGTCAGGTCAGTCCATAAAAGCTCTAATTATTTCATAACCACTTGCATTGATTTATGAACATTATTTACAGTATAATCATAATTCACTTTTAAACAAATGCATAAAAAGGCATCTCACTTGAATTAAAACAATGTCCATGGAAATGAAAGGGCGGGAAAAAAACGTCTGCCAGAAATCGTACGAATCTTTACAGAATAAATAGAAAAAAAAACACATTTCTTCTCTTTATTAACTGTTCAAGTCTTTAAAGTCATTCAGATGGGAAGACACAGTTATTGTTATTGTTTGTAGCAGATTGATTTAAAAACAGTAATAAAAAAAACAGGAGTACATGCCTTTACAGTACTTTTATACCAAATATCCACTGTATTCATGAGGCCAAAACATAACCCGAGAGTTGCAGGAGAACACAGTTTCATCATACTGATATATTGCTTCAACCCTTGTTCCATGTGAGCTATTCTGTTTCTATGACTGTGCTTTGAAAATAAATCAGTTGTTTTCAGCACAGAGAATAATATCCTGGGGATTTTTTTTTTGTCTTTTTATCCAGTAGGACACAGGCTTTCTCTCAAGTGACTGGAGGACACCAGCTGGTGGAAGGGTACAGAATACAGTGGATGGTTTTAAACCTGCAGAAGACAATAAAGAGTCATTAACTCCAGCAAATTTTTAAGTGTTACATCGTGTTAAGTGTTCCATATATATATATATATATATATATATATATATATATATATATATATATATATATATATATACATATACACATATATATATATATATATATATATATGGAACCATGGATGAATGGATGAATGGATAGATAGATAGATAGATAGATAGATAGATAGATAGATAGATAGATAGATAGATAGATAGATAGATAGATAGATAGATAGATAGATAGATAGATAGATAGATAGATAGATAGATAGATAGATAGATAGATAGATAGATAGATAGATAGATAGAAATGCTTTTGCAAAAGTATCCATGTCTCTTAGATATGCCTTTTTGGAAGAGTGGCAAGAAGAAAGCCATGTAGGGGGTCAGGGCAGGTATGTGGAAACAGGAGGAGCTCTGTCCCATTTACACCAAATCTGTTTAGCCTAGCCATAGGCCTTTTTCTACCTGGGTTATTGAGATGCATCAGGGTACTAACGTAAAACATTCCCTGTCCACACAGAGACCAGATTAGGTATTTTGTCGTGTAGGCTGTGTGTTAACACTGATCTGGCATTTAGGGAGTCCATAAACGATCATTCTTGAAACTAGGTCCCAGAATGTAAAAAAATTCAAAACGGCAGTTTTATTTTTCCATGGGTACATCCCAGCCGGGTCTCAAATGATAATGTGTAACTCACATGCACCTCGCTCGCAGAAAAAAAACACAAACATGGTGCCGTTTGCCGCCGCTTTCATCCTGAGGCAATAATTGGCTGTGTTACGGCTGTTAGTAGTGTCCTCGGATTGTTCTTTTCAAACGAGCCCGGTCTACCCTGCCAGCCCACGTTAAATGTCCCGTTGAGCATGCATAAATGTCTGTGTCTGCTGTGTTTACGTCACGAGTTGTTTGCGCATGCCTCGTGTTTGTTGCGTGTTTTTGTGGCAGTATCACTGCGCTGTTGCTGGGCCCGGCATACCTACTAAAACATTTTCAATGATGTTCAATGTATAAACGCAAAAAAAATTTTCTCAATCATTTAAGAATATTTACTAAGTTGTTCTTTATGTGGACGGGGCGTAAAATCTAACAACCTGTAATCTCACGTGTGGAAGTAAGGAAGAAAGTGTGCAATTCCTTACAAGGTAGTAATGTATAGACAATTAATAGTAATATTGGTAATTATTATAATCATTAATTACAATTATTATCGTATTATATTATTATCCTGAAAGATGTTGTGCAACAGTACTAATCTTTTTTTTACTAGAATCTTTTTCCTCTGCATGGCCATCTCTGCTCACCTATAGATTACACATTTATTTGTAATTAAGACTTTGACTTCTTGGATATTAAACATGTGAAACATTTTTAGTACAAGATGAATTAATTTGTTATGCACTGAGTCATGTGGAAGTAGTTTGCCGTTAATGGGATGTTAAGCTGCCTGCGACTTAATTAGTGCTAAATGCTGTTTTTTCTTCTTCTTTTTTTTACCACAAGGGACCCGGCAGTTGGCCAGTATATTTAATGTTTTACTTTTACTCATTGATATGCGTGAAAATGGGAGTATGCACCTTCTCTTTCAAAAATCAAATCATATAGACTTCAAGGAGGTGGAGGATTTATTTTTATTTATTTTTTACACATGCCAGATATCATGGAAAGTGTAAGCGTATTTTTGGCCACCGTACTTAATACAGGCGCCATAACGCTTAAGAACATGAAATTTTTAATATTCGTATACATAAGGCGTAGGAAGTTCAACAGTTCACAGAAGCAGCCTGAGTATTGCTCACACAATGCAAGTCTGCAGTGTGCTCCCACCAAGACATCGCACAGCTGTTGCCTCAGGCATCAGTAGAATTCAAAGACACTAAATACATTAATTTAGACAGTGGAGCATTGCTCATATCTTCTCATTTACAAATGAATGGAAGGAGCGACTAACCTGGAGGGGTCCTCCTCCTCAGAAAAGCTTCCCTTTACTTCAATGCTGTTCATCTTGTTCTCAAACATCCCATAGCTCAGTGTTACCTACAGTGAACACATGCAAATATGCATAAGAGTGAGAGAATGTGCAGCTGAATCAGTTTCTGTGTATTTAATGCACGTGCGTCTAATCATACCTGTTGTGGGAGGCTTCTTTGACTTATCAGAAGCAGGTTTTCTAAGTGGGAGTGGAATAACGAACAGTGGACCATGGAGATGCCCAGCATCTTCTCCACAATAAAGCCCACGGTGCAGTCGTCTGGGAGACGGATTTTGGCTGATGTCTGTTCAAAGTTTGAGCCGCTGAAAGACAATCATATTGACTTTGAGCTGTGTTCTTCTAGGTGAAAATGTTTCCCAAAGACTTTAAAAAGTGATAAACTTTTATTCTAGAGGGGCATTTTAGGGGAATTTGCATTTTGTGGTCCATTAACTATTCATTAATTTTAGTGCTGACCTTTTTCTAAAGAACTTTGTATGTTTGGACCCATTCCCCACCATGTAGCCCTGAGCAGCCATTAGTCTCAGCTCTTTGATTGCAGCTTGAATACAGCCTCGCAGAGAGCAGATATTTACCTTGGACTGCTGTTATATGCCTTTTAGGATTTAATACATCTTTTTGTTTGTTGTTTTCTTTTTTATATAAAAATTAAGCTGCAGATAAGCACAGCTAAAAATAACTGTTGCCTTCTTATTTCCTCAACTCTTCAGGACCGCATAAGAGTTTTCTACATATTTTTACATATTTGTTGTATGTATTGATATAACCCTGTTTGTTTTTTATGTATAATTATTAGATCTATTCCTCTGACAAAAAAGGAAGATGTTTTGGGGTGTTTTTTCTATTAAAAAAGTAATTGTCAAACTAGTTGTTCCAAAATGTTTGGATCAGGATGCCACTAGGGGTCCCAGATTATGACTTATTGGTCCCAAAGTAAATGACAGAATTAATAGTTCTAAAAGTACATCTGTGCTATAAGTATTAGAAGAGATAACAAAGGAAAATACTTACAACCTGATAAAAGCAATATATTAATGCCTAATTATGTTTGTTTTGTCAATTAATTCAGTTACTGGTGAAGGCTTGTAGACTCAAAATATAGTAGGGGTCCACGGTAACATAGTCAGAAAGAAGCTCATGTGTTTTGAATCGGTCTAAACCATTAAGAGACAGCAATTACTTATTAAGTGTGATAGATTTGTTGTGTTTCCAGCTGGCTGTAATACAAGTATCAGCCTGGGCAGGAATATTCCCTGCCTATGTTTACACTCATGGTGTTATTCATGACACTTTAGTACATCTATGCACACAGGCTATTACATTTATACATACCTCGCCCATGGAGACATCTTTTCTGCCAGCCTACGACTCAGACAGAAACCTGCGCCTCCTGTGGCAAACCAGAACTGCACTTTTGTCTAACAGACAACACACAGAGAGATGTAATAAATTAAAATACAAAGCAATTGAAAATATCCTGCAAACTTATCTTACATGGATTTAAAAGCAGGTTCTGAAGACATGCAAAAAGGAAGCTTAACCTTAGTTTAGCCAACACGGAAACCTATTACATATCATCTATGCACCTAGTGACCATTACATGTATGTTACCAACAAACAGGACCGTTATCTCATATATACCACATCTTAAAATGGAAAAATACAGGTGGAGTGAATATATGAAGCAAAACGTATGTATGTATGTATGTATGTATGTATGTATGTATGTATGTATGTATGTATGTATGTATGTATGTATGTATGTATGTATGTATGTATGTATGTATGTATGTATGTATGTATGTATGTAGAATATTAGTGTTTTAATAGTTATGTGCTAATTATGTGTGATTTTAATATCATACCTTATGCACTATAACAAAATGTGTGTGGCTGGCTGAAAGCGAACACTGCACATGACCCTGAACACACCATTCCTACCATAAAATCACTATGGTGGCAGCATCATGCTGTGTAAACACTTTTCTTGAGCAGGGACAGGGAAGCTGGCAAGACTTGGGAAGATGGGTAGAGCTAAACACAGGACAAGCCTTGAAGAAAACCTGTTAGAGGCTGCAAAAGGGTTTAGGACAACCCAGAATATACAGACAGAGCTACAATGGAATAGTTTTGATGTAAACACATTTAAGCTCAAATGACCTAGTCAAAGTACAGATCAAAATTTAATTGACAATCTGTAATATGACTTAGAAAAAGCTCTCCATCTAGCCCAACTGAGCTTGTTCTATTTAGTGGAAAATGGCACAAAGGATAGTCTCTCGAAGTGCAAATCTGTTAAAGACAGACTTGTAGCTATAAATGCAAGGAAAATGTTGTTCTTCAGAGCACTGACTCAGCTGTACATAAATGCCCATCAAACTGTAGATTTTATTTGATACAGGCATTTGAAATCCATGTTTTCTTTTTCTTCCAGTTCAAAGTTAGATGGGACTCTGTATCCATCTATAACAATGAATCCAAATAAAATACATGGAATTTCTGATTGTAACATGCCAAAATAGAAAGTCCAAGGAATATGAGTGCAACTGCAGGCAATGTATATTTTCAGAAATGCACTCCTTTTAATAATTACCTTTTATTATTTTCTTTTGTGACTAAAACCCGGACGACCGCTATGAGGACTGAGGACAACCACTTACATGAGTTGTGCACTATACCCCTGCACCACCACCGCTCCCACTATGAATTACTTGAAGTTACTTAAGTTTTTAATTGTTCACACCATTCCTTCACTAGCTCCTATTTTGATTTTGTTACATTTTTGTTAATTTCTTTATTTTCCTCTACTTTCTTTTTTCACACTCCTCCTTTCATTTCCCTGCTGCTTCTTAGTGGTTCCAGGAAATCGAAAACCCAACATACAGCAAGATGCAAAAAAGAGAGAGGGTAGGGATAGAGGGAGAGAAGCCTGACATTCGTTTTTTTATTTTCTCCTCCAGAGAATGAAAGCTAAAGAAGGAAGGAAGGCAAGAGAGAGAGCAGAAGAGTAACAGGAAGCAAAGACTAATAAAGATCTGTTTTCAATATAAATGGATGCAATCAGAGCAGAGAATATGACACCAATGAGATGAAAAGAGCAATTTCAAGATATGAACAAGAGATTGAAAATGCAGAGAGCTACGGAAATCATGATGCACTTAAAAGCAATATAGGCAATAATGCTGTTAGCTTGTGGACGAACTTGCACACACACAGAGAAATGAATAGATCTATGCTCATTACGATCACTACACCTAGCACCTGTTGTGTATTTAAAGAGACCTCATTGTTTGTGTGCAGGGCTGCTTGTGTGTGCATTCAAATAAGACACTAATCACTCAAAAATGCTCCCCAGATGAGCCGATGTCACAAACACACTTTTCATTCATCCCTTTTCACCCCTCCACACAGTAGCTGAGCTTAGGGGTTGTAAGTGGATGGTATAAAGGAAGGAGGCACATAAATCAGAAAGAGGGGAATAAGAGTGGATCGAGCAATCAGCTGCTGAAGAGAGAAAATAATGTGGGTATTGGGTAAAAACTGCAATTTTGACACTTATTGTTTTAACATTTTGACTATATATTCTTGGACATTTTTTAATTCCAGTTTGTTTGAATTTGTTTTTTGCTGTTGTATGTATGTTTAGAATGAGATGTGATTATTCATTCATTATTTATTTTTTTACTTTTAAAGGGAACAACAAAGAAATTGTATGGGGCTCGAAAGGGCATGCGGTGAGATACGTAAACAACACACCTTCACCTCACAAAGCTCCTCCTCCGCTCCGGGCAAATAAATTGAAGCATGGCATCCACTCTGCATTTATGTTGGAAATAATTAGTGGCTCATTGGTTAATTAATTTGCAGGGAATTTTCACAAAGGGTGTCCTTTTACTTTGTTTGCTACCCTTAGCTGGCTAGGCAAGTACTAGCAGCTTGCTAAAAGCTCAATCTAAAACAGCATAGCAAGCTTTGAGAAACACACATGTCCATTATTACTTTTGAAATTATTTCAGCTATAATAAAATATCACAATTAACTTCCAAGGAGTGAGGACAATGTATGAAGAAAGTTTAAATTAATCTCCTGTGTGTGGAGGAAATAGAGGGTCTCCTTATTTGCTACCTTCAGCTGGCTAGGCTAGCGCTAGCAGCCGGCTAAAAGCTCTCTGTGAAACAGCATAACATGCTTTGATTCAGTTACCAGTGTGATAATGCCCTGAACACACACAGTCTCACACACACACACGCACACACACACACACACACACACACACACACACACACACACACACACATTGGGATATGGCATTGAAACTGAGGTTTGGTCATCTCACTCCTGCTTCCAGAGTCCATTCGGCATCTATTTGTTAGTTCAGAGATCCGAGTTCCTTGGTTTTGATTCAAGATTGGAAAACTGAAAAATCTCAACCCATGATTCTTCTTCCCAAAGCGGTTGCGTGAACGAGTGTGACAGTTAATGACACAGCACTTTGCTCCATGTTTTTTTTTTTTTTTTTTCCTTTTTAAAGACAGCATTGTGGAAAAAGGCTGCGTAAACAAACAGAACCTAATTGCCAAATGCTAAGGTATCCCATAATGCAGTACAGTTGTTACGTCACCCTTTCAAGCCCTATATGCTTAAAGCAGCACCATATAACGTTTAGTCACTAGGGGCACCCGCCTTCCAGATTTAGTGCCCTTAAAGGCCACTGGCAACACTGCAGTGCCACCAAATTAAACAGTCTCCTTCCGTGTTTTGTAATGCGATAGCAGACCGCTTTGGACTAGCCGATTGAAAAATCATTGAGTTACTTGTAGACAAGGCCACATTCGCCTCTGTAGATTATACTCAGTCTTCCATTGAAATAGAGAGGGAGAGAACGAGGCAGAGCCAGGGGGAGAGGGAGAGGGAGGGGAGCCCTTGGAGCCATGGGAGAGGAAGACGAGGCAGACAACAGGCTCAATCATCAGATTATAAAAGGCTGCAGGAACTTCAACAGAGGAGAAGCGCTGACATGCAGGTTTGTGAACTATATATATATATACTGTATTTTGTAATAAAAACTGTGGCCATGAGAAACTTTAACTTGAGGAAGAGAAAAGTAGAAGCATGTATGGTTAGCTGTTGTGTTAAAGAGGAGCTCAGACTGCTGTAAAGTGGGGCTCTAGGTTTTTTAGGGTATTCAGCGACAGATCTGACCCTCTCATAGTGAGTTTTTGAGAAGGGCAGCCTGCACGGAGCAGCTATACATGCCAAGTTCTGTATACTGACCTGAAAAATAAGAAATAATAAATATATCTCAAATTAAGCTAACATTTGGGTCAAAACTTACACGATACTGCTTTAAGGTTAATAAAAACATTTTTATTTGTTTGATTATTTATACTTTATCATCTACCATCTTTGTAACTGAGCAACCTTTGTTTTTTTCTGTTTTGTTTCAGCACATTTTTTACCTGAACAAAATGAGCATTTACTTATTTAAATGAACAATATATTTCTAATCTTAGCTGCCTTTATCAGTTCCCGCTTTTACTACAACATTGCTAATGTAATCAAGTGTTTAGGACTGAAGTTCAGTAAATAAATTAAAAAAAAAGTCAAGAGCACAACCAATTAAATAATCACTGTGTAGGCATACCGTTTTATTTCCGTCCAGCAGTTCATGAGCAGTGATGGGTTTGTCCAGACTCGGCTTGCCCACATAGATGTCACCTTCCTGGGGGAAGGTTGAGAGCAAAGAGAAGAGACCCCCTGCGTTCACATAGTTATCGTCATCTACATGACAAAACCACCTGGAGAACAAGAGAGGGAAAGAGAAGAAAATAGCAGTTTGAATTTTGCACCCAGGCGCATTAAAGATTTAAGAAGTGCTTTTCCACGATGTTGGCTCATTCTTGCAGCACTTCCAAAAAAAATGACATGTAACAGTTAAAACAAGCAATGACTCAACAGTGAAACTTCATAATACATATTTTTTTGTTACTGTGCATTTATTGTTCAAACTAATAATGGCCAAATGATATTTTGTGAGCACTAAAGAACTCTGAATATATATGGCAGAGAGATTCTTAGGGGTTAAAAAATTGATGCTTCCTTATACTCAAAAAACTTTCTTTGAGTAATTTTCTGCCTCCTATTCATCATTAGGAAGAACAGAAGATACACGGTAAAGCTCTAATCTGAGTGCAGCCCCAATTATTCCTCTGTGAGTACTTCTAAACACAGAGCAGCATGAGAAGTGCTCAGTATACTTCAGTATTATATTAGCAAAAAGGAAACTCATAGTAAACCACATTAGAGGTAGTTTTTGCACAAAACATCTACATAATTTAATCTCAGTCGATTTTAAAGAAGAGGGATTGTAAATTCAAAAACCAAAAGCCTAGGCTTTAAGCCTCATAGTGATAACTTTAATCCAGTGTGGGACTATCCCCATATATCTATTGCTTAGCTTTTCTTAGGTTGGAGAGAAAAAACTGCACTGTTTACTTCAGAAATCAACACTAGTTCACTTGGTCAAATTTTTATCTGTGCCAGTCAGAGCTTTTCTTACACTCATCATGGACTTGAATGTTATATACATTTGGGGATTTTAATGATGTGTCGTTTTTTGTTTGTTTTTTTAGTGATTGTGATTTTGGAGTATTTCAATGATAATGCTGCAAAAATCTTCAATGATTTTTAAGAACAATAACTGGGTACACAACTTTCCACAAGCTAATGCAAACAGGGTCAAAATTATACATACAGGCTCAAACATGTAAATGAACCCCTGCACATTTTTGGTCTAATATCCCTTACCAATTTACACACATGCCATGCATTTTTTTTAACCATCAAGAACATTCTTGAACAGTTCTGGTTGCATATTGTGAGCTTTTGACTTATCAGAAATGGTGGCAGTTATTTAAATTGGTTGGCTTCCTAGCATGGATCTGGCTTTAAATTATAGTACGTACATTGTGTTTCAGCCATCTATGCAGTGAAGTTGGAAGGATTTGGAGTTTTTTTCTTGTTTTTTCCACCCACTTTGATGTACCAATTAACTGCTAGTTGATCGTTAAAACCAGCTGCTAGTCTAAGTAACAGTCCACTAGCAGTCAAGTAAACTTATAATGTGACGTTGTCACCATCACCATCACATGACAGTGACACTGGTGTCCCAGCATCTCCTAGTTGAAAAAAAAAAAACAAGTCTTTAAGCTTTTTGGCTATTCCTTGACAACCTGATCAGCTTTCTTTGTGATTGGAGTTAACAGTTTGGGAAAGGATGATTCCAAACACAAAACTGATTCTGGAATGAATAAAAGAGGCTAACAGTAATGCTCAACCTTGCTGAAAATGTATGGACGTTGTAAAAAGCTGGGTCCTTACTAGAAACTCCACCTAGGTGAATGAGCTCGACCAATTCAGCCAAGAAGAGTGATCAAATATCCAGCCAGAAATATGCCAGAAGCTAAAGGACACTCATTCAAATGTTGTTGTCAGTGTATGTCTGAAATTTCCATTAAAGTCATACAACCCAGTTCATGTTTACCCTGCTCTTTTTACCAAAAAAAAAAAGAAAAATATTTTGTGTTTTGTTGTCTTATATTCAAACACACCATTGAAAACTCAAAATAAGTATGACATTTAGCCGTTTACATGTGCACATGTGCACATGTACACGTCTAAACGGCACTGAATGTAGATTTAAAAAAATTTCTGAAGTAATTAACTTTGTGTCAAATAGCACACTTCTTCCTTTTACTCAAACACTAGCTTTCATCTTCTCTAATGACAATAGCAGCAGTAAAATTATGACTTTGGTTTCATTTCATCCAATTAAAAATATTGACAAATGTTATATTTCAGAAACATTTGAGTAGAATGTAACACCCTTTTAGAATGCTGCAGCACCGTTTCTTCTCCATGTTGTATCTTTAATAGAAAGCGGGGAGGCATGACAACAAAAAGTAGGAAAGCTTGTTTTAATTTAATGACACATAAATGTACAAGTGGAGGTTGTAACATTTGCCTGCCTTCAAGTGTTGTTAAATGAGTTTGGACACTTGCAAAAGCTCTGGAAGACCATAAAATATTTACAAAGCAGCTCTCACTATAAAAGCTATTTTTATTCTGGGTTTCCCTCTGTCATCCAAGTATTTTTTTTTTCCGGCATATTAAACTCACAAATCAAGCAGCTTGATATACTTCTCCCGTCCCGATAAGTGGACATAATGGCAGAGCAGCATTTCAAACCAAAAAGACGTCATCCACAAAACCAGAGTCCAAGTAACAAATCTGTTGGTTCCAAATTAAAACGGGGCCTTTTTTCCCCCTGCCATGCTAACGGCTGACAAGGGCCGCATTCCAAACCAAACAGCTTTAATCTCCACTTCTGCTGGACTTCACTGAAACCGGGTGATGTTTACCCAGTTTGTGTTGGAACCAAACTGGGAAAAACAAACTATAATTTTCTCTGCCATTGTTATAACGAGACAGTCGCCCGCGCCTTAGTCACACACCAAGCACAAGCTGTTGAATTTCAATGTATTTTCCACAAATAAAACATATTTCACATTTGCCGTATACTGCCGGGGAGCGTTTCTCAGTACGTGCGCTATCTAATGCAAATTTACGCTGGTTGCAAGAGCAAATACAGGAGTGTCGCTGAAGATTCAAATCCTGTAGCAGGGTTTTATTATTGTAATGGGAACTCTTCTGTGTGAAGAAAATGAAAAACAGAAGCATATAAACTTATAAACATAGAAATGCAGTATAAATTAAGACAGGATCGTATAGGAGCTTCATTTTGGGCTAGGAAAAAATCACAGCTACATGGGTTATCTATAGGGTGCCAAAAGCATTGAAGAATATTTTCCCCATTACAGATGTGTTTTTTTTTTTTCTTAAATAGGGGGGGAAAAAAACTATCCAATTTACGCTATGTGAAAATATAATCGCCCCACTTTCATAATAAATAAAAAAAATTTGGGTCACTTTCGTTCACAAAACCCAGGCATGATTACTGCCAGACCTTTAACATCATTAAATCACTAAAACAGGACCTTTATGATACCACGGAGAAAGTTATGATAGCTAAAAATAAACAGATCATTAATGTACAGAAATTCAGTTAAATTCATCATCATCTTTATTCTGATTGCAACATACATTCCAATAAAATTTGTCCTCTGCATTTAACCCAGCCCTCGGGGAGCAGTTGGCTGCCACTATGCAGCGACAGGGGAGCATGCTTGGCAAAGGGTTTTGTCCAGGGACCCAGGGTGGCAGTCTGTGGGAGTTGAACTTGGAACCTTGCAGCCTCTCCAGGATGCAATTGCCCTGCCCTCTAACCACTTGGCAACCACTCCCCCAGTATTCAAGAATAGATACCAACAATGTCATTCACATCTATTAGCATTGGACGGGTACAGAGCTATTTCACATCTAAACCCTAGTAAGAGGCATAATCCAACAATACATGCAACACTGACCGGTGAGAAGAACTGTAAGTGTGGCCGCCCCACCAAAACTACTCCCAGAGTGGACCAATGACTCATCCAGGTCACAAGAATCTAGAACAATATCTAAAGCTCTCCACGTCTCACTTGTCTCAGCTAAGGTCAGTGTTCATGAATTAAACAATGAGAAAAACACAAAATCATGCACGTGAGAGTTTGAAGGTGAAAACCGCTGCTGAACAAAAACCCAATGATTTGTATCACATTATCCAAAAAAAAAAACATCTTGAGGATGACTTTTAGGAAAAACGTTCAGTGAAGGAGATGGGATTTTTTTGGGGTTTTTTTAAGTTGTACATTAGGGATGTCCGGTCACAAGCATCTGATCCTGATTCTGATCAGTGTCAGAGGCCCTAATTAACCTAAACTCACAATGCCTGTTGGGGCAGCGATGCAATGCCAGCATTTGTCAATTTTAGAAAAATCACAGCCCAATTTTGCAAGGCTAGCGCGTCTTCAAAAAAGAGCACCTAAATTATTAATGTTCTTGTTTGGGTGTTTTTTTTTGGAGATTTTTCACGGCTCTAGTGGCTCGCTTTTTAACACAGTAGGCTGACAGGAAGGGGTGCGGGGTTGGAAGAGGGGGAGAGACATGCGGCAAAGGACCGCGGGTCGGAGTCGAACCCGGGTCGACGACTAAGGCCTCCGTACATGGGTCGAGCAAACATAGACATGAACTTACTGATTCTATTGACTTAAATTTGGTGTTTGAGTGCAATTGACTGTAGCAGCAAATTCCTAATCTTAATGACTGAGACAAATATTTATGGTCCATTTCTATTAAAATCGGTGACCTCCTGAAAATTTCTAAAAACCCATTTTGATTGTGTGCACATCTTTCTTCCTCTGTAATGTTTTGATTTTTCCATAGCTGATTACTGAAATATCTGTTCTTAATCCCATCTTTATAACCACAGCTTGACATGTGAAATGTGTTGCGTCTCACCTCTTGCCTGAGGCCATAAAACCGTCATACTCGGCAGACATCTTGCAGGATAGAGCCTGTTGACTGTGATCTGACTGGCACTCCGTTACCACCATGTTATAACCTGGACAAAAAAGCATAAGAGGCAGACTGAGAGAAGGAAGGGAGGAGGAAGACGCCGATTGGTGTTCCCTGGGAGTTACATAGGTTTGCACATATGAAAGACAGAACAATTTCCTGATGCTCTCTGTTTTTCTTTTTTCTTTTTTTTAACTCTGTTATTTAACAAACGAGATGAGATACGCAGAGAATGACGGAGGAATGAAAAATACTGTGAAAAATTGAAGGAATGAGGTGAAAGCATGAGAGAGAAAAGTACAGAAATAGAAACAGGGAAATGAACATGATGCAATTACTTAAACAGAGAACAAGAAAACAGATTAAGAAACAAGAAAATACGTGTTGGCACAAAGACATTATTCAAATGTGATTCTGAATTCAGTTTTCAGCTTTTTTATAAAACCTCTCCACATGATTTTTTGGGCCCCAGCGGCAGCGATGTGCCTCCATTTACTCGCAGTCAGCCACTGATTTAGGGTGATGAGGTCTGGCCTGACACTTTGTGTTTAAATTGACCATCCATTAGCTGTCATATCAGCTGGCGAAATAGACTAGAAATGAGAAGCTGGCTGGAGATGAGGAGCCGGTTTGGAGCATTACAGTGGATGTCAAGCGGTAAATCTGCCTCTGCATCATCGCAAGCAGCAAATGTGCAAGAGTGGATCGCAAGATTGTAGGTTTTAGGGGCACATCGTGTACATGCAGGTGAATGTCCTTCGAATTCGGCCTGGCGTGCCTTTTTTGCACCTGTTGTGCTGAAAAAAGTAAATGTCCCGTCATTCTGTTGTCTTGAGAATGATTTGTGCTGAAAAGATTAATTGAAATGAGACAAGACAGCGTGCAGCAGGTATGTTAGTTGTGTCCAAGAGCATATAGATATACAGTGCATATACAACGGCTTACAAAAATATTCATGCCTCTTGAGCTGTCGCTTGAAAACCCAAACAATTACAACCAGAAACTTTTAGGTATTTTATTGGGATTTTGTGTCTTTAGAATTTACCTAATTAGTGTATAATCAGAGAAGCTGCTAGGGGCCATGGTAGCTTAGGAGCCGCAGAGATGCAAAGCTCAGGTTTGGGAATCGATCAACAGGACTATTAAGGGCACGTCATAAAAATATGCCCCTGTGCCACTGCTGAGGGGAAGCTATGAGAAGTCCTTTATTAGGTGTGCTAAACGTGGTCAGATGAGATTAAAATTGTATTTTCTGGCCCATAGGCAAATGTCAGATTGCTATGTGTGGTTAAAAGGAAAAAATTAACTTCCCCCTGAACATGCCATCCACACTGTCTAACATGGTGGTGGCAGCATCATGCTGTGGAGGTGCTTTCCTTTAGCAGGTACTATGAAGTGGGTTGTCGTAAACTGGAAGATGGATGGAGCTAAATACAGGGTTGAAGAAAATCTTTTGGAGGCAACGAAACTCTTGAGCCTGGGGGCCAGGACAAGGGTTCACCTTCTGTTAAGTACAATGACTACAAACATGAACGCCGAGCTACAATGCTTCGATCAAAGCCTATTTCAATTCCATTTTATTTATATAGCAGCAATTCACAACACATGTCATCTCAAGGCACTTTACAGTCAAATCATCCAGATTATTTGTGTGTTAAAATGTTCATAGACAGATGTAATTTCAGTTGAGAATCTGCAGCAAGACTTGAAAATCCCTGTTCAGAGAGTCTTTTCCCATTTTTATTTCCAAAAATTTTTCCTTCCATGTTGAGAATAATGCATTTTCCTGTGTTGGTCTGGATGTAAAAATTACTAAATCTGTCATTGAGGTGACAAACACGAAATAAGGGGAATGTACTCTTTTGGAAGGCACTGTAGATGTTTATCAAAGCGTGTTTCTTAGAACTGCAGTGATATTATCTACTTACCTTTTGAACGTATTGCTTCATCCTCTTTGTCTGTGAAAATGAACGTCTGTGCAAAAAGAATGAGGAAAAAAAAGCATTTAAACAAACAACTTTGCATAGTCTGTATTTTCAGCAAACTCTTATTCCATTGAGGGAACAAGTATTCAAACTATTATAGTGAGAGAAACGAGACACTTTCACTAAGACAATTCGGTGAAATGTTGATATTGCCCAACAACGGCTTGAACAATGAATAGCATGACAACACATGAGCAGAAACACGCACGGTGGGAAGAGGCTCTAAGGAGCATTACGAGGCTGAATCATATTTGCCAGATAATAGACCCTTAAATCACATATGAGATTCTTCCTTCTTTCCCTTATTTCCCCCCCAACCAGGCAGCCGGTTACAAAAATAAAACAGTAGTGCAATACTGGCATCTAGTGGGGAGACGTTTCCCTCAAAAGAAGGACATTTTAATTAAATGGATTTAATTATCAAAAGTATTAATGATAAATATAATAGTCTTTTTGATTAATTTTTAGGACAAACGTTAGCAGTTGTTGTACATTGCAACGTAACCTGCTTATAGGCCCCTCAAAAAGCAGAAGTAAATAAGACATCCAACTCAGGGTGAAAAAGTAGCTCTGTTGCGTACTGACAGAGAGGATAAGCACATTTCTCAGTAAAAAAGGTGCAGAGGTGAGAACCTGACACTTTAGAAAATATATGTTAGAGCATATTAATTTATTATACATCTAGTAACAGTTTACACTGTGCCTGTGTACGTTAAGAAGTAATTTTGTTTGTTGTTCATTATGTGTTTAAAAACACATTGGTTTCCTTTTGTGTATTTTTGTATAAAAAAGTTGCACTGACTATATTTATAACAGGAAAAACGTTTAAAAATGTAGATAAATAATAAAACAGCGCAAAACATGAAGATGGATATGTAATATAGGTCCAAAAGCTGCTTAGAGAAACCCCCTAAAATCTTGATTTAACAGATACCCTAAATATTCATACAAATATTGTAGGGTTCTGCTTTTTTTTCTTCATTGTTCAAAACTGATCCCGCATGAAAGGAAGGGCTGAATCTTTAAGGTCTGCAGGTCCCAGGAACAGATGAGGTTTGCTCCAGGGGTTCGAGGAAATGACTCCATTTGCAGAGTTCATCAGGCTGAACCATTCGGGGCGTAGGTCTGTCTCTGCCAGTGAGGCAATAAATAACCTCTGAATGAGACGAATCACCTGTTAGATAAGATAGAAACAAACAGTAACTAATGTTTTATTCAAAGGGGCTTAATTAATGTTTTGGCTCGAATGGAAGAACCTTGAAAATTGCATTCCAGATATGTTGAAGAAGACTTTCTCTAATGTTCAAGAATCTCAATTAAAGATTTAGGATAAAGTTAGAGTAAAATTATTATTATTATTATTATCATTATTATTATACGGGGCACACTGTTGCCTTGCAGCAAGAAGGTCCCCGGTTCAAATCCCAGCCTGGGTTTTTTCTGCATTTGAGAAAAGGCATAGAGTGGGTTCTCCCCAGGTACTCTGGCTTTCTCCCACAGTCCAAAAACTGACCTGATGGACCAGTGGGTTACTCTATATTGCCCTTAGGAGCGTAAGTGTGCATGGTTGTGTGTCCTGTGTGTCTCTGCGTTTCGCCCAATGAACATTGAAGATAGGCAAATGTTTAAATTGAGCCCAGACTCCTTAAAAGTATTAAAGCTGTCTTTTAATTTAGCTTTAAAATTTTGCCTCTCTAGGTTTAGTATTTCCCCACACTGTGCCTATGACAATAGTAAGGGGGGAGCCCATTACTATTGAATGGGCGACTGACGCATAACTTTTTCCATTTTTGCGTCATTGCTCCAACAAGCCATGACGGCCTTGTAGAAAGCCACATCGTCCACATGAAAATAAAAATAAAAAACTGAGTACCATGGTTCACTGATGGACAGCACACTTATAACAATAACGGGCTATATTTTGTCTTTTGAATATTTCTGTGTTAAGCTCACTGATTAAATGTCAGAAACCAGTTTCCAATTAAATCCAGAGCAGCTGGAAACACACTACCTGCAGAACAAATAGAAAGACAATTTGTTCTGTGGAAAAAAACAAGCAAAATGTTTTTAAACGTGACAGAAAGTTAATAATATATGTATGCGTTGTGATTGTGCCAACCTTTAGTTGCTTGACTAAATAGTACCATGACATCGGAGCAGTACTTCATACGTCTATGGATGTGTGTGTTAGTCACAATTTCTTGCCGCATTCAGTATAAGTAACAAACTCTTATACTAATAAGAGACAATGGTGTCGACGACATTATCTGTAAAAAGTGAAAGCAACTTTAATTTAATGCTCTCCCTTTCTCCAAGCAATGTCGGTCTATTTGTAGATTATGTCTTTTATCCTATTGATATAATTTTATTAAGAATGTGACTCTTTTCTGCCTCAGTTATTGTCCCAAAGGCTCCTGTTCAAACCTGATTTCGTCCGTCCTTGTCAATCCTTGGTCAGCTAAGATGAACAAGGAACAGGTCTAAGAAACAAATTTCCATCTTGACCAACACAGATATAGTCTTTCCTACCATTATTAGATTCTATTGAGAGAAAAAAAATAAGTTTTCATTAGAGTTCTTCAAAAATCCAGCACAAACTATTACTCGGAAGAAAATTTACAACGATTTTCAACAACGACACAGCAACCACCAAAGCTCAAACACGTGCAAGACTGCCTACACTGAAGCAACCTTAACATCAACAAGGACTATGACGACGCTGAGCTCAATAGAAGTTCCTCCACCGAAGTCAGTACCTTGAAGCTTGACTAAAATTTGCAGCTGGCCTTGTGGACAAGTCATGTGCTTTTTGCGGAAAGGCTGAGCCATTTGGCATCAACAATCACATGAGGTAATTTGAAGAAGTCTAAGTGAGGGTTTCAAACCAATGAAAACAGTAGCAGCTGTCGAGCACGGTGGTAGTAGCACCATGCTGCAGTGCTGTCTCACTGGATAGAATATGAAATTGGAGATCTACATCCCCCAATTCTTTCACTTCACCCTGAATGAACGACCACCGTTGGACCTTGGAGACAACAGGTTGTTTCAGCGAGATAATGATCTCAAAAAGCACGTTGAAACTGACTTAAAAATGGATCGATAAAGCTTACAAACACGAGGCTTCCTGAATGGCTCCCTACATCAGCTTATAAGCATATTGATAAAATAGAAATCATATTGATCGATATTGATAATTATCAACAAATTCAAAACATATAGTTTAAGTGCAGCTCTGGCCATTTTATGCTGTTGCTTAGCAACCTATTTTTAGATACAGAACACACAAACACTGAATTCAAACTAAACCCTTTATCAACCAACTTTTTACCAAAACTGCAATAATTTTAAAAATGAAAAAGAATGCATGCTCTCTGAACTCTTTAAAGGAGGCGGAGCATTCCTGTGTCTGGGTTTGTGATTGGTTGGGAAGATGTAATATTAACCTACATGACAGGCCAGAATGCAAAAGGAAAGAAAACTGTTCTATTGAACTTTTTATTGACCCTTTTTTTCTATCAACAATATATGTTGATAGCAAATGAATATATATTGATCGATATATGTAGCAAATTAATATATATCGATCAATATATATTGTTATCGAATTATCGTCCAGCCCTACATCAGCTCATTCAAAAATTGTGTATAATGCTTTGTAGCCGAGGCCAAACATTCTAGTGTGGAAAACTTTTATTAAGTTATGTTAAAGTCCTTTCTTAAAAGCCCAATATCAATGCGACATCAACGTGCAACATGCCCTATGTAAAAAAAAAAAAGAAAAGAAAAAAAAAAGTGGGTTGCCACATTGACCTGATGACCTGTTGAGCCATCGTTCTGTTGTTGCAGCCCTGATTTGGAAGTTCTCGTGACTTGTCCTTGATACATCTTATGGGCAGAAGTTTATACTTGTGTTGTGTGGTGTCTGACATCTGTTCTATAGAAATACCCGCAGTGGGAGCTTTGGAAGGCTTTTTTTCCCGTATAATTAATTAAATCCTTCCAAAACTGCTCCTTCTGCTTGTTCAGGTTATATTTTTCAGGCATTAAAATGTGTTTTGATGATCTGAAACATTTAGGTGTGACAAAAAAAAAACAAACAAAGCAAAAACAGAACAAATCTGTAAGGGGGTTTATGCTTTTTCTCAGTACTGTACGTATATCTGTGCTGGGAGTAGCTGCCAAACCAATTTGTACTTACTTTTCACCCAGCTCATGAGCTTTTGAAGGGGTGTTTAAGTATTATGAAGTTCATTCTGTTCTGCAATCTACATCTCTACTTCCTGTTCTGTGACCAGCTTCCGTTTCAGTATTGTTAACGCAGTCGCTACACGGCGGCTGCTTCCCCTCAGCCGAGACAACCTGCCTGCGAAGCTTCCTGTAACTTTCTGCACACTTTACTTGTGCAGTGAAGCATCGTGCGTGTGTTCCAGTGATTACATGTGGCCTGGTTTGAAAACGTAACCGATTTTACGAAGCTGTAGCTGTACGGGGTAAAGATGAAGCAAGGATTTTTCTTTTTTCAGTGTATTGCTGTTTTTATTAAAAAGAGGAAGTTAACATCTCTAAAGGTCTTCTTCTTTCACTCGTGATTATGGCATTGTCTCATTTTACAAATCAACAACAACAAAATGTTTTTTTTAAAAAAACATAAATTAACGTAGCAACTCCATCAAAGCACCAGCAATGATTTATAATTTCTTAGAAATGTAACTATATCTTAATAAATCAGCCCTGTTTTGAGTCTGGATATAAATACTGGAATATTTTGAACCAAGTTGGACGAATCAATGAAAAAGTTGTCAAAATGCTGCACCTTAAAAAGACCAGAACTGAAGTATTGGATATTGTTTAATAAAGTGCTGTAACTGCTAAATAAACTCTGATAATATTTGCCTCAGTACCGCACCGGGGGACCAACTTTAGTTCTTTAAATTGACCAAATATAAACATTTTAGCTGCCAAACTCTGGTTGAGTTAACACAATGACCCTCTGACATCCACACGGCAAGTAGCCAGATCATAAGGTGCCAAATGAAAACACTGAACATGAGATGTTTGGTAAAGAATCATTCCTATTAGCAAATTATTGTAATTATTGGCTAGCAGGAGTCGCAAGGAAATGGTATAACTTCCACTAGCAATTGAACATGGCACAGTCTTATCACACGATATGGAATGGGAGTTGACAAGGTAACGATAATAAGCCACATAATTTAATTTATTGGCATGAACATTGAAAGTGACATCTCCATTGCAGTCAAATGTAACAAGAGTGCAAAATTAATCCAAGATCAAGAAAAGTGGCATGACATATTCCTGCTTCTTTTAAGAACGTAAAAAATGTAGAAGTCAAATATCATCTGGAAATAAATATTTAACAAATAAATCAAAGAATCAACCCTTGCTCTGTCACTGTCAGCAGGCTCTCCCTTTCAGTGCACCAACCTGGTCTCTGCCCTGACTCATGGCCTTTTCCCTGGGCTACCTTTTACAATACAGATTCCAATACTTTAGAGTGTGAATGAGAGTTATTCTGAAATATCTGTGAAAACCTTGTCCTGATAACCGCTTGGCCTCCCCTTGCAGGTAGATATATTTTACTGACACCCAGCATCATTGTCCACTGCTGCTGGCTTCTGCTCTTCCTGCTTCTTCTCCTTCTATTGTGTCAATAAAGCTTTCTTTTAAATATGTGAAATGCCACAGCGAGTACAAGCTCTACACAGGAATTAAAAAAGGTTGTGTTTATTCTCGCCACGAACTAACAAGCAAGGGATGTAACACAGGTAACACTAGTATTCTTTTCTTTTCAACTAGCTTAATACGATAAAGTGGTATGTGTCACCAGATCATCACTTAGCTAACATTATCTGCATCATGCATGCAACAGCGTTGCCCAACTCACATGGTTTATTTGGGAAAATATATTTAAAGTTTCCTGCTTTTTGCTGACTCTGGCTGGTTTTATGACACACGTGTGCGCGCCCACAGAGTTCACTAGAGGTGCGGTTAAAGACGACTCGGAAAAACTTGCTACAACATGTAAATAACGGATTAAATGGTCGTGCCGGGTGAAAAAGTGGGGGGACGAAGGGCACAGATTCAGGGGGGGGGGTATGTCCCTCCCGTACCCCCCATCCGTTACGCCCATGTGAGAGGATAATGTTTCTCCAAAGCAACAGTCAATAAACTGCGACAACTTTCCTGGGTTGAGATTACAGTTATGCAATGACATTTATTATTTCGCACAGTGTTTATTTCATTATTTTTTACACATCTTTACCAGGAGCGAGAAATGCTGAGGGTAGGCTACTGCACAGCAAACTTGCCATTCAAGTCATTATTAGACATGGCCGGTGCATTTAAAGTCACAAAACCTCGGATATGGTGTAACTGCTCTCAGTGCCTCTTTGATCTCTGAGTGCTAAGAACAGAAAACGTACAGCATAAAGTAAATTGACATTCTTACGTGAAGTTTGTTGATTAGAAAGGCTCAGAGTTATATTTAAAGTGACGTTGTTGTCATTTTCTTAACAATCAAGTCTCCTAAATGCTTGTGCTTTACACTGAAGAGAAGCTGCATGGCTGATTGGGGGGAAACTGAAGTGATACAGATACTTACATGCGCTTTGGTCCTTGAGATCCAAGTGTCCAAAAGAAGCGCAAGACGCGTCTTGTGGAACCTCCCGGTGGTTTTTACAGCTATGTAAATATCATCTAGTCTCAGATTGGACTGGGTGGCATGGGCATCCTTAGCCACCGACTGCCCTCCGTTGTTTTCATTCGGTTTGGATTCTCTTTCGCTGCTGCTGCTGCTGCTGCTCCTGTCGTAAACCGAGCTCTTTGCGTCTTTTTCCGCGGAGGAAACCTGTTGGATGGAGCCGTAGAGCGCACTGAGCGGCGGGCGGTGACCAACGCTCAATTTGGGAAAGCTGCTGGCGCGTAATTGAAAATCCACAAAGACAATGATGAAGAATGTGAAAATCAGGACGGGCACACTCCGACGTATCCATCTTTTACGCATGGTGCACAATTAAAAAGACAAAGTCTTCAGACGCATCAGAGGTTATGTATACGTTTATCTCATTATCAGCAAAATGTTTTTTTTTTATCTTTTATCAAAAGATCAGTTCAGACTCGTTTTGTAGCGGTTCCTCCATCAGCGTTTCGTCTTCCTCCTTTACCGTCATAGTTCCTTTTAAGTTCACAACTCTCCTAGTGGTCTCATGACTGCCAGAGCGATTTCATTATCCTGATCATTTGTTTCTGGATTTTAGCCTGCTATAAATACAAAGACTCATACGAATCCAGTAAATTAATTAATTAATTAATTAAAAGCCCCTACCATGAATTCATCTGACTTCAGAGTCAGAGGTCTGCTCATAAGACCGCCTGTCACTATAGCGTAACGTTAGGTGGAAGCACCTCAGAGGGCATTTCCTTCCTGTGTTTTCAAAATAAACCCTTACTTAAAACTTCCGATTTTGGAGGGCTAAGAATTGCCTAAATTATTATGTTTTTTGGTCAGTTTAACACCAATTCCTGGACTTCATTTCAGAATTTTTCATCTTGTAAGAGATTGTCCAAATCCAGGCAATAATTGACAGTGTCATATAAAAGTATTCATAATTCTTGAACTTTTTTCACATTTTGCAACTTTACAACTGCAAATTTTAATATATATTCTTTATTATTTTTCTGGTAAACCAAAACAAAGAAGTGCATAATTGTGAAGTGAAAAGAAAACAATGCATGCTTTTAGAAAGTATTTTGCAAAGAAGACATTGCCTAATGAATGAACCCACATTCCATTTAATTTCACTATGACTGCCGCTGTTCTGGTTGTTAACAGAGTAATCAGCATCAGGAAGGCCAAGGAAGACAGCAGACAGGTCAGGGATATAGTTGTGGGGTAGTCGAAAGCAGGGTCAGGTCAGTAAACAATATCCCAAGCTTTGAACAAGCTTTCAACATCTTCCAGGGCGCAGTTCAATCCATCATCCAAAAATGAAAAAAAAAACCTTGGCACGACTACAAGCCTAACAAGACATGGCTGTCCGCCTAAACTGAAAGGCTGAGCAAGGAGAGCATTAATCAAAGAGACATCTCAACCCTTGAGAAGCTGCAGAGATCTACAGCTGAGGTGGGGAAATGTATTGATAAGGGCCATGAAATCCATGCATTAAATTCAATTCAGAAATACACTATTTATGCCAAATGCAAATTAAATCTTGTTATAATTTATATCATACAGGTTTCCTCGGTGTCGTTGTAAATGTTAATGGCTGTGGGAAGGGTAGCACCTTTCTTGATCTCCTCCTCCTCTTTTATAATCAGTTTAAATTTAAAAGTACACAAGTGAACGATTACTGCATTTTTGCACCATTATTATCTTGCGCTGCCAACATTGGACTTTTGAAATGAATGCATTTTTGCACCACTATTTTTGCACTATAAACATGGTGGAACATTCTTCTGCACACGTTTTTGAAAACAGTTTTTCTCATGCACTGTACATTCTTATCACTGCTGCGCTTTATATTGTAATGCTATTTCATTTCAATTGCAATCTCATTACAGTCATAAGCTGCATGCAACAAATTTTCGTTTTGTATGCACGCTGTACATACAAAATGACAATAAAGTTTGTCTACGTCTGAGTCAGGATTACAGCAAAACTGAAAAATCCTCTCACTGAAAACACTCTGTTGTTTTATGAAAGTTTCACGAAAAAGATTTTTAGGGTTGTCCATAATTTTCTTTGTTTTATGAAGAATACTCCTTTGCACGATCATCTACAGAACTTTCAGAACCATATCCAGAACAGCACCAGCCTTCTTTATCAGCCTATGAATAAGCTTGTTTTGAAAGAGGGGGAAAAATGATTGCCAGTCCTAGGAAGTCCTTTTTGTGGTTTGCCACAGACAGGGTGTTGTGGTGAGACCCATATTTTGAAAACCATTTAAAAACCCTGTTGGGTTCAGACCACAATTATGATGTTATAGTCCATGACATAAATTACTAATGAAACACATTTCAGTTTGATGTTGGTAGCATGTCAAAAAAGTGAAAAATGTGAAGGAATAGAAAATATTTTGTGATTAAGCTGTTTTAAATTAAAAATGCAAAAAGTAAAGACAAAATAAAAAATAAAAACAGTGTTGAATTAACAAAAACCTGAAATCCGACCATATCACTGTGAAGGTGATTATAGAGAGGGGGGGGGAAGTCCTCCTGTATTCAGAACTGCATTCACAAAAAATAATCTTTTTCCCAGGGTGGAAAAGTTTGATTTCATTATGAAAAGTATGTGCCTAAAATCATGACATGACTGAAACATCATTAGTTCAACTTTGTAGTCCAACTGTTTTTAATAATAGCTTTTTGTTTCTATTTTCCCATGTTTTATTTTGTTTCTACATTTTACTCCAACTTGCTTTTATTCTGTTTTATTTTCCTATGTTTTAATCATGTAAAGCACTTTGCATTGTCTTTGTACTGAAATGTGCTATACAAATAAATTTGCCTCGCCTTGCCTAAGCAGCTTGCATTTGTAAAAGGAAAGAAACAGTTGACTATATTTCCCTCTAAACTGGTGGAAGTCAATGTTCCATCAACTGTATACTGTTCCCAGTGCTGCTGTCTCCAGAGACTGCCGCCAAAACGTGAAAGAGCTTGATACAATTAATTCACCTCAGACCCTCATCGCCACCTTTGTTTATTTGTCCTTTCTCAGCGTTCTCGCCTTACACCAATCCCTCCATCCCTGGCTCCTTTCTTCATCTCCTCCTCCTCTAACTAGCTGCCTTTCCTCCTCTACAGCTCTCCCCGAATAAGCAAGTGCAACCCCTCCCTTCCTCGCCCCTCTCAGTCCCGCAGGTATACCAGAGAAGCCCGGGGAACACCCTGGGCCACGAAAGACCCAGCATCACCTTACGGCCTAGCTGAAAAGTCCTCTTTCTGAAGCAGCCTGCACAACACTGCCTCACTTTGAACAAAGGGGCCAGTGGAGTCGAGGGACCAGACCCCCTTTCAAGGCTTTGTCTTCGTGCCTGATTTAAGCTCAAGTTCAGACAGAGACTAGGACCGAGAGCAAGATGTGGGATTGGAGATACGCACGGAGGAAGTCTTAAGATCAAGGGATAGAAACTGAGAAACATTGCAACTGGAAAATAGGTCTAAAAAGTTTGTCTGAAGATCATTTCAGCCACAAAATTAGAGCTGATTACCTGCTGCTGGAACAACAGTCCTCGTATTTACATGACTGGACATTACCACCCAACTAATATGCCCTTATGAGTAGCCTAAATCAAACAGAACTGACAAACACATACATACAAAACACAAACTCTCAAGCTAGTTTCAGTTTCTCTTCTCTGTGCCTTTTAGAATGATGACAAAAAGCTAAACTAAACTAAAAAGAAGCTAAACTAAACCAGCAGCAATCTTTTAATGAGACAAACTACATTGATGTGTAATTCCTTGTAGGTCCAAACATTTGCGATGTTGAAACACTTGCTGTATTTGGTGACGTTTGAGTTAACAAGTACACCCAAGTTTGCTTTTAAGTAAATCCCTGGAGATTTGTCACCCTACTTACAATAAAATTAAAATATAAGGAAGACACGTGCTTGATAGAAGATTACTTATTTGTGTTGTGCCAAACATCATTCATTTTAAAAAGATTTCAATTTGTAAATGAAAATGTCACCCTAACCTTTCATACCTAAGTGTCTATATATGCATTAACTTCCTGTCCTAGTCGGCTACGTTGCAGTCACGGACCACACGAAATCATTCTGAAGGTCCGCAGGCCTCAGTTTGCACACCTGCGCTTCATTATTTCTACTATATGTCAACTTGAGGTTCCAGGCAGAAGATTACACTTATCATCTGCATGAATGTCACATTAAGTTATTTTTTTAACTATTCTTTTTTGGGGTGGTCTGATATAACACAAGTTTAAACATTTTTTTAAAACAAATACTGGGGGAAACAGTTTTGATTTGTTGTTAATATACTCAGATTATTTTCTGAATTATACATACACACGCTTCTGGAATAATTCAGGCTGGATATTTGACAACTCTTTTCGCTGGAATTGGTGGAGTTCATGTAAAGTGGTTGGTTTACCTCCATGGACCTGCCTTTTAGCCATAGTTAATCCACTTTAATAGGGTTGAGTTTGGGGCTATTCCAGGCGTTTAATCCAGTTTGGATGCATGTTTGAAATCATTCAAACATGGGCGATACTGGCGCAGGAGTTAGGGAGTCTGTCCTGCAATTGGTGGCTCGATCCCTTTCGGTCGTTTCAGTCGTTGTGTCCTTGGGCAAGACACTTGACCAAAATTACCTGCTCAGAGGGCCCGGTGGTGCCGATGTATGGCAGCCTCGCCTCTGTCAGTCTTCCCCAGGGCAGCTGTGACTACTAACATAGCTCATAGCTCAGGGTATGAATGGGTAAATAACTGATTGTAGTGCTTTGGGGTCATCAGACTACTTAAAGGGCTATACAAGTATGAGCCATTTACCATTATTGGAATAAACCATTTGACCAAGCTTTAGCTTTCCATTTGTTAATTAGATGGAAATATGAATGATTTATTGTTATTATTCCATTAACTTTGTGCTACCTACCAGTGGCAGCAAAACAAGCCCTCAGCATGATACCATCACCACCATGCTTCATAGTTCATACTGTGTTCTTGGGTTTAAAGGCCTCTCACTGACTCCTTCCATCAGAGTTCTTGTGGCCAAATAGGTCATCCTGACAGTAAAACTTTTCTCCCAAAAAACTGGTTTGTCCATGTGTTTTTGTATGTTTGTTTGTTTTTTTGTCAGGCCTGAAGGTGTGACACTGGTGGTCCAGTAGCTTCCAGTTCATTGCAAGTTGAAGCCATGTTGGATTCCCAACACATCTTGATCATTTCAACCAGTTTCTTTACATATAAGGATGACAATTTGGGCCAAATGACTGACATTTGGACACTGCTGAGCATTTGAACAGTACAAAAATCCAAAACATGTAAAAATTGGTTTGGGAAAGCATAAAGAAGGTTAACATTATGATTCTGGAAAGGCCCAGATATAAACTAAGTTGAATACATATAGGCAATACTTCAAAACTTGGTCAGTGCCAGGAAGCCAACTAATTTATATGATCTCAAAGAAGATGGACCATCTATTTCTCCAGAATGAGGCAAAAATCTGTTGATAGCTTAAAAAGTGTGTTCTCTTCGACTTCCCAGAAGACATTTCACATAATATTAATAGGGTACATGTAAAGTGCCTTGAGATGACATGTTTCATGAATTGGCGCTATATAAATAAAATTGAATTGAATTGAATTGAATGTATGCAAAATTTTAAACCTGTGTGGATTAGAAATATTCTACAGTTAATAAAACAAAACATTTGCAAATATAGTGTTTTTAAAATGTAGTAAAGTTATTTGTTGTATGATGCCTCCTGCAGAAAAAAAAATCCCAAAATATCATGACTTTCATGTCCATAATAAATGTACATTCATCATGTAGTTCTGACCCATGTCGCATGCTTACATCCAGACCAAACTCCTTTATTGTAAGCCTTTAAAACTAAAAGTAAGATGGAAATAAAAACTGTGTGAACAATGTGAATTTCACTCAATATCCTTTTCTGTGGCTTCATAAAAAAAATTGTGCGCCTGTCTTATTGCAGATGGTCGGTAGATGGCGACATAAACGCGTTAAAATGTTCTTCCTGTCCTTTTAAATTTAATTCCATTAAACAATATTGTCTGTCGACAGCTAAATTCAACGCATCTATCTATCGATCGATCGATCGATCGATCGATCGATCGATAGATAGATAGATAGATAGATAGATAGATAGATAGATAGATAGATAGATAGATAGATAGATAGATAGATAGATAGATAGATAGATATAAATGGATATAGATATATACACTTTTTAAAATAGTTTACTGGTATTTTTATTTAATGTGATTTAATAAGATGCCACGTTACAACTACTTATAGACGGTTACAAACTGAATTTTGTCAGGCTTATCACTATTTCTCCTGTTTTCTTAGACATCACAGTAAAACTTCTGACTACTGGCTCAGTGGAAACAGACTATGTGTTGATCATTTTAAAATTCTTACTTTATTATTATTTTTTTTAAATCTTATTTTTCGTGTTTAAAGTATTGGTCCTCAACTATGAAATAACCTGCCCCTGCACATAAAAGAGGCTCCTTCACTGCCCACCTTTAAAACTCGCCTTAAAACCAACTATTATTCTTTGGCTTTTATCGTTTATTTTATAAATAAAGATATAGGGCATGATGATTTATTTGCGCGAACTGATCCTTAGGAGCAGATGCATGCCTGTAAGACCGTACTGAGGGACAAAAACGTAGGCGCCGTGAAAATTGCGGAAGGGCTGTGTCCCGACCCGTCTCACTCACAACAACACTTTGGGAGTCGGCGAAAAGTTTCTCTTAAGAGGATCAGCATCGACTGACAGCTCAGAAGCCTTCTCCGACAGCGGAGGAGATCTCTCTACCGACATGGCCCAGGCTAACATCTCGGTGACAGAGAGCCAGTTCCGGTGTCCCATCTGCCTGGACATCCTCAGGGACCCGGTGTCCATCCCCTGCGGACACACCTACTGCATGCTGTGCATCAGCAACTACTGGGACCAGGCGGAGCCGGCCCGGTTCAGCTGCCCCCAGTGCCGGGACGTCTTCAGCCCACGGCCGGTGCTGCGGAGGAACACGGTGCTCGCCGAGGTCGTAGACAAGCTCCAGCTGAGCGAGATGGTCCAGGCGCCGGAGCTCTACCTGGGGGGAGCCGGCGAGGTGGCGTGCGACTTCTGCCCGGCGGAGAGCACGCTGAGGGCGGGCAAGTCGTGCCTGGTGTGCCTGGCGTCCTTCTGCGACCTCCACGTCCTGCCGCACCGCCAGGTCGGCCCTCTGCGGCGGCACAAGCTGGTGGACGCGGTGGAGCGGCTGGCGGAGAGGCTGTGCGCGCAGCACCGCCTCGGCCTGGAGCCCGCGGGGAGCGGAGGCGAGGCGGAGGCCGAGTGGAGCGGAGACTGCCTGCTGTGCGAGGCGGACCAGGAGGAAGAGCGCCGGGCGGACGCGCAGAAAGCCAGGAGACAGGTACGGTGTCCCGGGGCAGAAAGTTGCGTCAGGGTGGAACTTAAAACGTTATATAGTATGATGGTCTTTGAGTTTATGTTTTCAAGTGAAAATCGGAAGCGTTTTTAAAAGCGTTTAATGTTAAGACAAATGCGCACTATCATCTGGAAAAGCAATAAAAGAACATTCAACTGTACCAAAAGACAACAGAGTCACTGTTTTCCAGCAAGGTAATTGCATTATACTTTTTAATGCTTTTCCTGGATCATTGTTATCATAGTAATTAAGGTGGATAATTGTGTATTTTGATGGCCGGGGTCCTTAAACGCACCACCCTGGTCCATTACACTTGTGTGTCCACAGCTGGCTCTGTAGGATTGTAAACTGTGTTAACTGGCCCCAAAAACCTGAGCTAATGAATTATTGAACTGAATAGAATAAGAAAACTTCCAAGACTTTTAAACCATGATATGAGCTTTTTATCCCAATGCTATGAAAAAAATGAGCTTTTGCTATCTGTGGTCATGGTGGCTGTTGTATTCAAAGTCCTCGCACTTGCAGACTAATTTCCACACCGTGGAATTGCTGATTTCAAATGATTTTGAGACCTAACAGAGTCAAATTGTTCTCCCTGAAGGCCTCAGGCTGCTCTTTTGATCTCACCATGGCGCTGAAATCTCACTTCAACATTCAGGAGCACCCCCAAAATAAATATCCGAGGTGAAAGCTGGGCCAACCTCCCTCAAAAGGCTGAGCAACAGCACGCTATTTTTTTTTTTTTTGGGATGTTTTAATTGGGAATAAATGTGGGGATCTCCTGATTTTAGTCCTCACCAGAATACACCAGTTGCATTGCAATAATCACATTTTACAGAAAGGGTTCAAAAGTCTCTTCGTAAGTTTTTGTTGTTTGCATACGGTCATATTCACGAAATTAGAATATGCATTTCTAAGAGGCTTGTTTGTCAGATTAAAAGTACCTTTTGAAAAAGAAAAAGAAAAACGAACTTTAAGCCGGTGTTGAATATAATTTTCATTGTGAAAAATGTGCCTTTTTTATCAGTCTAATACAGTTTTCTAATCTTAAATGCCTTTTATTAGCAGGAGGTGGGGGGAAAATCATAATTAACAGAAATAAATGCTTTAAAACATCCTCACTCTGTGTTAATCTATATAATGTCTTTTCCTTAGTCTAACTAACTAATAGCGTTAGTAACTGAAATAAGTTAGCTTTTCGATAATATGTTGAATATGACTATATATTGCAAGAATCTCCATCCATCCGTCATTGGGTGAGAGGTGAGCTACACCCTGGGCAGGTTGCCAGTCCATGACAGGATTACGAGACTGTACTGTCAAAATAGATGTCATTCGTACGTCCATATGTCATATTTTTCCCATCATAACTATAAATTAGTTTAACTTCACTTAAAAGCCAAACCTATCTATAACTGTATAGTGTAGTTGAAACTGGATGAATGAAATCGCATTCTTTCCGGTCTTGTCCTCTGCCATTATTGTAAAACGTATCAAAGATTTATTGCCACGACAGCCCGGGAAGGGCTAAGCTGATGACCTTTGCAGAAACTCAACCATTGTGTCGAAATGGCTTTTCCCCCTCAGCGAGTTGTCAAGCGGCATCCAATATGGTTATTATATTTAAAGTAATGTCATCGACTGTAAGTGCCTCGATAATATCAGCTCGATCTTAGAGTTTGTCTGTCGATCTTTCAGCTCCAGCTCCAGGAGTCCCAGAGGATGGTTCAGGGAAGGATACGGACCGGCGAGAGAGACCAAGAGGAGCTCCAACAGAGCTTGGAGTCCCTCAAGGTAACAAAGACACACACACACACACACACACACACACCGTCCCTATTCTTCCTCGCTAGCCTAGTGTTTCTATGAACATTGTACTCCATCAGTGGGAAAGAGTTTCCAAGAACTTGCTAATTATTTATGTCAGGCCAAAGTCCCAAGAGTTCAAAATGTGTTCGTTTGAGCCTGAAGCATCAGCTGTTTAATTGATAGCTCTGAGAAATCGACTTGCTGGCGTGGAAATAACCTGGAATAAATGACCTGTTGTTATCAAACACCCGCGGTTTTTCTCTTAAACAGGGAACGGTTTCTGGAAACCGGCGTTTCGGTGACCTCACCGACAGTCAGCGAAGTGCTGTGTTACTTCAACACAGTGTGCAAGATTTTTCAAATAAAGGTTCTAAGACTATACACAGGAAAAACTGTCAAAACAACCATTTAAATGTGTTTTAAATGGATAAATACTGTTCAGTTTGTCGTTATTTATGGTCAACATTATTCATGGCCACTATGCTGGCCCTTAAGGACCACATGTGGCTCCGGAGCCACAGATGTGCAGACTCCTGGTCTAGAGCTTTGCTGCTTCAGGACCTGGACAACTTAATAAAACAACTTAAATCTAGGGGTGGAAAATAATTCAACATCAATATATATCGCGATATAACTTTATTCAATAAAGGTGATATGACATTTTCAATATTTTAATATGCATTACAGTCTATGATTACAGCATTCTGGGTTTTATTTAATTGTGTGTGTGTGTGTGTGTAGATATATATATATATATATATATATATATATATATATATATATATATATATATATATATATATATATATATATATATATATATATATATATATATTAAAGCAAATATTTCTAAAATGTTATATTGGAGGAGTTTTAGAAACATGGCAACAAAATTGTCATAAATTCGTACAGGCATCTTTTGTGGCCATTCTTTGCAGTCTTTCTGAGGCTTTTATTTTGTTTATATCAATATCGTATTTATATTGTATCGACAGAAATTAAGAAATATATTGTGTGTACAAAACATAGATGTAAATTTCTACATATTTTTAATTGTAATTTAATTATAACTTTAAGTTGTATGTTTTTTGTTTGTTTGTTTCTTGTTTTGTTCTTTTTTTGTCGCTGTAAAGTTAGAGTGCACTGACTAGCAGGATTTGACAACTACACAGCTGAGCATGCACTGCAAGCTTTCACTCTCACGTCTTGCTCAGACAAACATCCTGTTTCAACTGCATTATTGTATCATTTTTCAGTACAAAACTGATTTAATTCCCTTTCTCTGAGCAACTCAGTCTTTTAAGAAATGGCTTCCCTCCATCTCCTGGGCATGATTTTTTTTTTTTTTTTTTAAAGTCATCCAGTTAACCTTTAAAAACACAATAAAACACTTAGCTGTTCTTTTTTAAGCATCTCAGTGAAAAAACAATTTTGTTTGTGATTTATAGATCAAACACTCAAGTAAACGCATCAATTCTCCTAATATATTACAGCTGTGCAGGTTTACGCTTTGGGAAATGCAGATCATAGCTTGCTGTAAAGACTTGTATCAGAATTCAGTTGATGAAATTACGCTTTTCTTTGGATATGACTTTAAGCTTATCTATGTCTTTGTTTATGGCTTTTTGTTAAGGCATCATCCTCAGCGGTTCTGGAGGAAAGTGAAGCTCTGTTTGCTGAGATTGCACACCGCCTGGAGAAAACTAAAGCTGAGGTAAGAAGCAGGAGCAGTCATCCTAAACTTTACCTCGGTAGGAGGAATGGTAGACCTCCAAGCACAAATGAGATGCTTAACTTCTGATAAAGTTTTGGGAAAGAAATGATGGTCTCTCGAAATGAATCAGTGTTGTATTATTTTTAAAGAAAACTTGGAATGATAAATTTTGTGACAGTAATAAAACTGGAAAACGGCAAGGCAAATTTATTTATATAGCACAATTCAGTACAGAGACAATGCAAAGTGCTTTACATGATTAAAATATAGGAATAAAAGCAAGTAGGGATAGAATGTAGAAACAAAAAAAACATTTAAAAACAGAAACAGTTTAACTTGAACATTCAAAGGCAATTTTAAACAATTTTATTTTTAATCTCGATTTAAAGGAACTTGCAAGAAAGATCTCTGCAAGAGTCTGCAGGAACTTGCAGTTAAGTTAACCTTTTTAACAAAGTAAGCATTATGTGTGTTACAAAATTCACAAAAGTGTCACACAATTGAAGCCAAAATTTAAAAGGTTCCCCGTTGCAAATGTAAGAATTGCACAGTAATGATGAGGGAAAAATGCAAAGACTTGCTAGTATTTATCCCCTTTTCTGTTAAGCCCACAAACTACAATGCGATTTATTTGTATTTTGTGTGATGGATCAACACAAAGTTGATCCACATCATGGTTAAAGAAAATGGAAACTGAGAATAAAAATTTGCAAAGTGCCGCGTGCGTTTGCATTCATCCCCCTTTGCTCCAATACCCCTAAATAAAGTTCAGTGCAACCAATTTCTGTGGAGAACATTAGTGGACAAACAGCAGCGTGAAGACCACACCAGACAGGTCAAAGACAAAGATGTAGGATTGAAGCCTAAAGGAGGGTTAGATCTTCAAACAGTATGCCAAGCTTTGCACCGCTCACAGGTCACTGTTTAGTCTGTCACTGGATTGAACAAAAAGGTAGGAAAAAAGCTTCTGTTGAAAGAATAAACTCTCAAGGTCATGCTATGGGCGATCTTCAGCAGCAGAAACAGGAAAGCCGGTCCAATGGATGGAAGGATGAATGAAGCTCAATACAGGGCCGTCCTGGAATAAAATATGTGCTGAATACTGCTTATATTTTTACAAGGCGCTGTCTGTTACATCCTGGCACATCTGGTAGATTGTCTGTTTACGTGTGTTAGGTTCAAGGATTGTTGGCGGCAAAAGGGCGAGCAGCGGTCGGGAGAGTGGAACGAGACATGGAGCTTCTGGAGAAAGACCTGGAGGAGCTGAGGAAGAGAGACGAGGAGATCAGCCAGCTGCTGCTAACCGAAGACAATGTCCGTCTGTCACAGGTGACGAGAGACAAGGGGGGAAATCCTTTAAATAAAAAAAAAAAACAACAACAAGGCGTCGGTTTTAGTGGAGGAGTTATTGCAGAGAGACAGAAAAAGCCGGAGATAGTTCGGCCTGGATTTGTCGAGGTAACTGACCTGAAGCACGGTCGGTGGGTTTATTCCAGATACAAATAGGAGCTGACTCCAGAGGAGAAGGTTCCTGGAAACAGAAATGACGGCAGCGTCACTGATCTCATTTTACGGGGAAAGGACGCGAGCAGCTGGGACGAAACACCAGAGCTCTGGAAACAGGATAGAAAAAGAAAACGAAACACACGGGCGGAGAAACATTATTTGAGCAATGGCAAATAAAAGCTTCAAATCAACAGAAGCAAGGTCCAAGTTTTTGAAAAGCATTTATTTATTAAAAAGAATCTACTTATTTGAATTTTCTATTTTTTTTTATTTAGATTAAAAATGTAAACGTTATGTTTGACTTTTACCACGTTACCAATTGTAGACATATAATGCGCATTTTATTCTTTGGATTTGCGTTCTAATTCTTTAAGGGTTTCACGCTTAATTTGTTGGTTGTCGTGAAGAGCATCAGACATTTTGAACCTTTAATGAGAACGCTGCTCTCTCTGAAGAGAAATAACACACAACGGAACCTACTGGAAACGTATTTAAGTAGGAAGTGGTTTCTCTAACAGAAATCCTCACATAGCAGCCACCGCAGACAGTGGATGCTGGGAGCGCGGGGGCGGGGAGGGGGGGGGGGTAGGGGATGAGAGGAATAAATGAGTCAGTGATGATATAAGGAGAGAGCTCCAGAGTAATTTTCCACTCTCTATCTTTACCTTTGGCTCAGGCAGCCCCGCTGCTCTGCATCCCCCTCGTCGCTGATCATCAGCACTCCAGAACCTTCAGCCGGCCCACAGAGGCCTTCAGCGACGCTAGAAAAGTGCTGAGCCACCTCCGCAGCTCCATTGAGGACGTCTGCAGGGAGCAGGTGGACAAGATCAGCCGCGCAGGTACGCGAGATGACCTGCAGGCGACAGGAGGGGACACCAAATTTTAGTAAAAACGCCGTGACAATCGAAGTCAGAAATACTTGTCATATTAACGGCGAGTCCCCATCAACAAACCGCCGACCCCTTACTGGATATACTTTATACGTGGGCCTACTCTGACACAGCTGGCACATTCCCTCTGTTTGACACGTTGTTTTTCTTCCAGGTAATGAGAACTTTGTCCCCGGTAGAGAGCTTGTAAACGGTAAGCTTCAGTAAAACGATCCCCAGGTGCACCCACACACTCCGCTGTGTCCTGCCCTCTGTGGCGAGGTCATGTCGGAGGTTTTTACATGACATCTAACGCTGCTCCCGTTAATTAATAATGTCAGAGGGAACGGGGCGTTGTCTGACATGACCCTCTCCCGCTCATCTTCAAATCTTTCAATCTGGAATTTGATCAAATTCTTTGAAAAAAAAAAAAAAAAAAATTTAATAAATCTTTTTTTCTCGTTCATTTCTTTTAATGCTAACTGATGGGAATGATTTGTCTTTTTGTCGTTGTATCCCATCATGCTTCAGATGTACACTACCAGCCGAAGGTTTGGACACCGCCGTCTCATTCGGTCGTTTGTCTTTATTTTTATTACTACCTCTGGGAACTCCTCCAAGACAGTTGGGAGACCATTTCATGTGACTAACCTCATCAAGAGAAGGCCAAGAGTGACCAGAGCAGTAATCAAAACAAAGGGTGGGTTTTTTTTTTTTTTCAGAAGAAAGGCTAAATATATAAGATGTTTCGAGTTCTTTCACAATTATGTGTTTGATACATAATTCTAATATACTTATGAGTCATAGTTTTGATGTCTTCGCTTTGCATCCGCAATGTAGAAAGTCATCAAAATAAGGAAAGTCCATTGAATGACGAAGGTGAGTCCAAACCTTTGACTGGTGGTGTGTAGCTGCTGAACGACCACAGATTACCACTCTGCTCCTGTTTCCAGCAGCGGTGGGACTCGACATAAAACGTGAATCTCAAAGGAATTCAAATCTATCACTTCATTTACTGAGCTGTTAACTTTACACACCAGATTTCAAGCACTGAAAATTGAAAAAACAATTATTTGTAAATAATTTGTCCAAAAAAACCTCCAAAAATAAATATCCACGTTTGTCCTGAATTCAGTGCAGAAAAATGGCTTCTTTCCTACATACCTCTGCAGTGACATTTTCTCCTTTTCTGCTTGCGTTTTGCGCCTGTAAACAATGTTACTTCTGCTCTGCTTTATTATTCCACCTGCTAAAACCGTCTTACACCATCTCGTGGCGACAATAGCCTTCCCATCTTCAACCAGACTGACGCATTTTTTTAAAACCAGGACACATTGCGGTGTGATGTTGGTTGATTTTATTGGATTTTTTTTTTTTTTAAGTAAACGTTGTCCTCTCTGTTGTGCTGTGAAGATGGCCAGAATTACCGGGTGGGGAACTCCAAACCTCTGCAATCCCCATCTGCGGGGCAACAATACAGCAGGGGTATGTGGATGATGATGGAGCATGTCGGATATCTCCATATGAAATAAAATGTACTTTAAAAAACGTTTTAACTACATTTTTACCTTAAACTTTACAGCTGCTCCAGTTTCATTTCCTCTGTCCACACTTTGCCTGCAGCCACCTGATCAGAGGATGAGGGCAGCTTTACTCAGATGTAAGAACTTTATTTTAATAGACTCTGCTCAAATGTGTTTCACGATAAACACGCATGCTCACACTATTGTTCTTCGCTGCAATTCGAGAGGAAAAGCGGTGCTAGGAGAGAGGCAGCACGCGGAGGCAAGGCAGGAAAACCCTCATCAGGAAATTAAACAGAACTCTTCCCCTGGCTCTCTCTCTCCTCGCGCTTTCATTTACCGTCTTTCCATTTCATCCTCCCCCCCCTTCGTTTGTTCCCTCCGCGCTTTTATTTACCACATAATGAGAATCTTGCTGGGAAATCAGAGAGCCCCGTCTAGACTGCCTTCAATAATAAATGACAATCATGATGTATTTATGACGTTCTGGTTTTATCATCAAGACCATTGCTTCTACCTGTTCCAGTTGACAAGATGTCAGTGTTCTGGCACCTTGTTAGGCATTAATTATTCATGCGGAGGAGGATTAAGGCTGTGCGTGGCATTTGTCCCGTCAGTGTCACGGTGTCCTCTGAAACGCTGGACCTGGGCCTCGCCTCTGGGCCTGACACTGTCCTGTGCAGCGTAGAAACAAATGAACGAACAGGGAGGATGACGGGAGGAAAGGACCGAACACAGAGGATACCATGATAATAAAGTTAGAGGGAAGTGACACATTGCTGTCAAAAATCTTTTTTGAATAAGAATCTTTAGGGTTTTAATAGGGGGCATTGGTCTATTGCGCATCTAGAGGCTAAAAGTTTGGGTCTGTTTCTCTTTGTAAAACAGCTGAAACTCAGTTAGACTGGAGGAGGAGTGTCTGTAAATGAGTTGCATGTAGGTCTGGACTTTGACTGGGCCATTCTATGATAGCTCTGTCTGTTTGGAGTCATTGTCCCGCTGTAAGGTAGACCGCGTCCCCCCTGGTCTCCAGTCCTGCAGCCTCTAACAGGTTTTCCATCACTCTTGCTTGCCTTCAGCTCTTCTGGCCCGCTTCCCTGTCCCTAAAGGTGAATTGGTTGCGCTGAATTTATTCAGGGGTATGAGAGTAAAAGGGGTCGAATCCAGATGGACGCCCCGTGTTTCAAACTTTAATGTGGAAAAGATTTTAAAAAAACCACGTGACATTTTATCTCCTTCTGCTACACGATCACGTGCGATTTTTTTGTCGCATAAAAGCCCATTTATAAAACATACATTTCTTTTTCATGTAAACTATCAAGTCAACAACTAACAGGATGTGACGGTGTGCAAAAATAGTTCTCTGCATATGTAATAATAATAATAATAATAATTGAACTTTATTGATCTCACAATGGAGAAATTCACTTCTGCATCTTAACTCATTCCCTTGGGGAGCAGTGGGCTGCCACTGTGCAGTGCCTGGGGAGCAATCGGGGGTTAAGGGTCTTGCTCAGGGACCCAGAATGGCAGCTTGTGGGAGTTGAACTCAGAACCTCCAGGACCGAAGCTCTGTGCTCTAACGACTCGGCCACCACTCCCCCAATAAATCCAGACCGTCTTCTATCTTTTCTAACCTGCATGTTTAAACCCTAAAAGTAAAAACACAGTAAAGGTCCCGCTTCTGTTGACCAACTTTCCTTTCTGCCATCCCCAGTTTCATGTCGTCTATCCTTGGACCCCAACACGGCCTACCCGACTCTGGTCCTCCTTGAGGAGCCTCAGGGGGCCCACTGCGGCGAGGACACGCAGCCGTACCCGCCCCACCGGCATCGGTTCGACTCGGTGGCACAAGTCCTGTGCAGGGAGGGTCAGTTCGGTGCCGCCAGCTACTGGGAGGTGGAGTGGAGGGGAGGCGGATGGGTCGACGTTGGCATCACGACGCTGTCGATCGGACGCAAAGGCGGCGGAAAGCCCTGCCTGCTGGGGCGTAACGAGAACTCTTGGCGGCTGAGGTGCACACACACGGGTTACTCCGCCTGGCACGACAACCGCAAGACCACAGTGGCCGCCCCGCCCTGCCCGAGGATCGGGGTGCTCCTGGAGCGACAGAAGGGGGCGTTGTCCTTCTACAGCGTGTCAGACACCGTAGTACTTCTGCACACTTTTCACTGCCAGTTCTCTCAGCCGTTGTACCCGGCTTTCCGCCTGGATCTGGACTCCACCCTGCTCATCTGCCCACACGAGGGAGCCAATGGAAGCAGGTCATGATATAACAGTTTTTAAAATAATCTGCCGTGGAAAAGGCGCTGCAGCGATGCAAACACTACAACAATATAACCAAAGACAATCCACATTAAATTATTGGATTGAAAACTTTTTCTTCGGACAGTTTCTTTCATGAATGTCAGGTTTGATGCTTAATTTATTTTTAGGGATATGAGCACTTGGATCAGCGTCAAACTGCACTGCCCAGAGTTTTTCTAACAATTCTTAAATCATTAATGGAGAGATTAAATGAAGCGGGTTTTTATATATATATATATATATATATATATATATATATATATATATATATATATATATATATATATATATATATATACGAATTGCAGCCAAAGATTCGGAACTGGTGTTGGCCAATTTTGGGAGCTAGCTGAGATTGTTGAGACCAATCCAGAGAACCCGAATTAAAATATTTGGAAGAGGAAAGTAGAATTTTAAAATTAAAGCAAAACGAAAAGGGCTCAAATCTGATTTTGAACCCTAAACCTAAGTAGTGACATGTCGTGTTGTTTTACAGCCTGTAAAAGCAGAAGTGATGAAAATCGTCATGCTGGAACCACCAAAATTTACCAAAGAGGAAGGGAAACAGAATGACAAAAAAAAAATAAAAAATCTTCCTAAGAATGTCGTTTGTCTGTTTTTTTTTCTGCACAATGTAACTTTAAATAAAGTAAACAGATTGGTGTGGAAAACATGCACACTGTGTCAGATCTGTTTTTCTGTGGGACACTAAAAGGTTTCCTGACCATTTGCTGGTGCTATCATTCTGCAGTATATAATCTTGATGTTTTTTCTATTGTTGACATTTTAAAGTTTTTCCCATGAATGTGGTCCATTCGGCAAGATAAATCTGTAAATACCTATCAATAATATGACACCTCAAAGAAAATATGATGCTGTTTTACCTGAAACAAAGTGGTTTGATTTGGGATTTGATTGCACTGACTCCTGAATTAGCCATATTTTGGATCAGATGCAATTTTCGTTGCTATTTTTGCATTTTTCTGAATTGAAAACACCATAAATAAAAACAAAACATCGCCCTTTAGTATCAGTGTCATGTCTGTACAGCCAGAAGGCTGCTGATAGTAAAGCTGTGTGGGTTGGCTTCCATGGTACAGGTTTGCATTTTTCCTATTGCTTTTGAATGGTTTTATTAAGCCAAACAATTTAGCTGCTTGGGAGCTGCTTGATATTTAATGTGTAGTTTATAAATAAAGCGACATTCCATCAAATTAGAATATCACTGAAACATTCATTTCTTCCCACAGCTGAAGTGAAACTCGTATTATTTGGATTTGCTGCTCACAGATGGATTTATTTTTAAGGTATTTTTCTGTTTATCGTGATGATTATGGCTTACTGCTGATGAAAACATAAATGGTTTCAGAATATTTGATAATTAAATAAAATCAATAAAAAAAAGGATTGCTAATACGTAAACGTCATGTTATTGCCCTGATGATCATGGAGGAGCCTGCTGACTTCAGAGTACTTTAAGAGACTTTCACTGACCCTAACAACCCCCCCCCCCCCCCCCCCCCCCACACACACACACACACACACACACACGCACAAACAAACACACACACACACCACTGGGTCTGTATGTCCACTGCTTTTTCTCAAGTGGGAAATCAGCACAGCTACCTAACAGGAAATTTTAGAGCTCTCAGTACTTCCCTCTGCTGACATGATCCATGGAGAAACTCATTTTGTTTTCATGCAGGACATGGTACCTCCCCACACTGTCGAAAGGACCAATACCTGCTCACCTAAACTACACAGGGGATCCACGGTACAGAATATTGTCAAGAGGCAATTTGAGCTTCCCTAAAACCTCAGCAGTGCTGCAAGCTTTTCTGAGAAACTGAATTCCCAGGTTTTGCTTGCTTTAAGTCATCATCATCATCCCAATTACTATGAATGAATGCTTGAAATGCATCACTCTTTGTAATCAGTTGACATAATACAGTATAGGTGTTTCGCTTTTTTTTTTTTTTCATTTCACTTTTCCTTAATATGGTTTGTACATCTTTTGGTGAGTTTCTGTTTCCTTAGTGCCTCTTTATTTTTCCCCTGTTTGAGTTTATGGTGGTGGGCTTCGGGTATTTTGGGTACCACGAAAGTCCATGCATTTTTTCCAGGTTTTGTAGGATGGTCTTTAATGGTTTAGGTTCACATCAGAAAGGTTGTGTTGTTGCAGATTGGCCTAAGACAAACCCGAAAATGCACTGATGGTACCCTCCTTGTCTAACTGGATGAAATCACATTGACATCCAGTATGGATCCTGTTACAATTTAGTAGAATATGTTTTTGAATGCAGTTTTGAAGCATTAGATCAAACATCTTATATAAAAATCTAATTCAACTCGACAGTGTGCTTTTGTTTGACCATCTTCACCAATTAGAAGCTGTTGTCCTGTATCTCAAGCTCTTTTAGTCATACACAGAAACGCTTTTTTTTGTACTTGTTGGAAGCATTTTCCAACAAGTACACTGCAGTGACGTCCATCTTAATGTGTCGGGAAGCAAAACGCACTTACGCATTTTTTCAACCATAGCTGTGCAACTGATTTTTTTCCCCCATAAAAATAAGTGCTCCTAATATGGAAAATGAATTAGATGTGTATTATTGGGCCAATGAGAAAGTAAAAGAGAAGAAAGGAGCCAATAGCGGGCAACATAGAATTCCATCCTTCTGTGTAGGACAGGGGATTTAGACGTTGGAAAGACTAAGACTTCTGTAAACTCTATCAAATATTTAGGAAACAGATGTAAAATACTTTTTTTCCAATTACAGAAACAGTTTTCTCTCCCATCTAGTGATCTCTATAAATACTTCCAAATCAGGTTCTATATCACAACCCACAGAGAAAAAGATCAAATTAGTAAAAAGCCTAACATAATTGAGGAATATTTTATTTAACATTACAGAAAAGAAACTTCAAAATGAAAAGACACATGTTGAATATTTATGAAAGATTAATGACAGATGAGGCACAAAACACATTATACATCAAAAGCCAATGGGAAGTAGAATTTAAAAACACCATTACAGAAGATGATGATATATATGATATATTGGAAAAATCTTTGTGCAAATTGCCATAAGGGACTAAGTAGCCACATTTGGAAAAAGAAATTGGAAATTAATAACTGAATACTATAATATTCATCTGACCATCTCCACACTCATGAAAACCTCCTTACTACAATTTTGCTGGAGAAACTGTGGGAAGATAGGAGACATGACACATCTTCTGGAACTTTCTTCTAATCCAGGGTCACTGGAAAACTATATAAAAACTGAAATAGAGAAGATTCTACAAACAGATGTCCCCCTTGATCTGCTATTTTTTATACTAGGAGTTACTAAAAAATAAATAAATAAAACTAAAAACTAAACCCTGAACAAACAATTTTAAAGATACTTTTATTGATACGTAAGAAATCATTACAATAAATCATAGAAAAGAGGAGGGACAGGCCAAGTCACATTGGTTTCAAAAGCTTAAACTGGTACATAATGGAAAAAATGACATCCAGCCTACAGCTAAAGACTGACTTCTTTCTTCAAAGATGGATCAGTATCACCCAATACCTTGGAGATTGATCAGGTTATACTAATAGTAATCACGTTTTGTTAGATGCCCTGTTTCGGACTACAGTCTGTCTTCCATTTGGATTGTATTCTATTCAGTTGTTAATTATTTTTCTTTGTGTGAATTTGATTGCTCGGTTTATTAGTCCTAAACAAGTAAAGAGGTCTACTCTGTTTTTCATGACATTTCTAACCCTTTTTATGTCTGTATACAATGTGCCACCAAGGAATGATTGTTGTTGATTGTAAAAAAAAAAAAAAAAAAAAAAAAAAAAAGAAGAAGTTAGAAGAAAGGAAAAAACACATTTGTCATGCATTTTTATCTAAATGTCAGAATCAGAATATAACTGTAAAAGGATCACTAAAACGAAAATGCGTTTGTTATTGCTTTGGGTAGAAAATTAAGAATTTGACATTTTTATTTGTTGTGAAACTAAAACGGCCTTCAGTCAAGTCACAGAGCTGAAGGGGTCAAAACATAACAAAACACACACTGTTGGTTCAATCCATTCATTGTGCTGTGTGTGTAAATTCCAGTCTATTGAGTTGAACAACGTGCAAAACGGTCTTCTTTCAACTATCAGCTTTAGGGATAAAGAACAATGTCGCTGTTCCCATCAGGACAGACACATTGTTCTTTATCAGTTTCTTCAGATTTTTAACTATTGATGCTGCTGCACGTCCAACCAAAGAATGAACTCTGAATCTAAAACTTCCAAAAGGAGGATAACCAACTCTATTTTTTTTTTGGACATATCCCTTCAACATCTCACTGAAAGGCTTTGACTTATTCCTGTTCATCCAAAAGTCCACAAGAGAGGACCCTCACAACATCAGGTGACAAACAAGATAGAGCGCAATACTCCGCATTTTATCAAAAGAGGAATTCCACGTGAGAGAACTCTTGTGTTTGGTTTTGTTACCCAAGAATCCTTATCAGGCGCCTGGGAAAATGTCTACTGAAGCACTAACAGACTAAGAACAACAGAGCATGTGACATAGCTGTTAGTTGTGCATTTTTATACGGCTTGATTGAACAATTGCAGCAGCAATGTTGCCCACAATGTTGTCGCTGGCTTATTTCAGTAAGGCTGTTTTTAAATTAGTTTTAACGAAACTGTATTCTAAAGCAATATATAGACCTATGTTATTGACCAGCATGCTAATGTGTCACTTGAAGAAAAAAAAAATCTGCTTTCAGGGCCTGCTCTGTTACAAGAACTAGAAATACACATTTGTGCGGCAGCCGGAAAAAAAACACGTCATGAAGTAATGCAGTTTTTTCCAGAACCTAATTGGTCCAAACCATTATGAATTGAGTTTTTGCAGTGGAAATCAGACACACACACATATACAAAACAAACAATATTTAAATGCATTGTATCAGCCCGGGGGCCTTGCTCTATGTCGTTCCCATCCTCATTGTCCATCTGCCTGGTGAAGTTGCACCTGGCCAAGGGTGGCCCTGAAACATATCCCCGTGTCAGTATAGCAATGTATGACTCCAGCATGATGATAATAATAAAACTGCCTCAAAGCATTGTTTAAGCATAATTATAGAAGAGAGTTGATGTTCAATTAAGTTAATCTCCATGACACTCTGCACTATTATTATTGGGGAATAATAGTAATAAAATCTACATTCAAATGGTGTTTTTAATTGTCAATAGATAAATCCAATCCAGATACGTTTTCCAGTCCGATTTCCACTGAGCTATATTATACACTGGAGTGCTAATCACCGTCTGTTTGAACGAGTCGCTTTGAAGCCACCAGCCGCCATATTGGTACTCCCTATTTCCCCCCAGTAAATAGGGAGTATGTGCGCTACAGCATCGAATAACGAGGATTTTCTCATGTTCAGGGGGGGCTTAAGACTTTTAAATAGTCAAATGCCATATAGTTTTATGTTATGTTCTAAAACTATCAAGTACTGAGAAAGTCATATGCTGAAATATTTTGCATTTTATTCATTTAAATATGTATGTTTAACATTTATAAATATATAAATAACAATATACAAAAACATATATTTACATATGTGTATACATATATATACATATATACATATACACATACTTATATATACATACATATATATATATATATATATATATATATATATATATATATATATATATATATGTATATATGTATATATAAGTATGTGTATATGTATATATGTATATATATTTAGTATGAATAACATGTAAAATATTTCAGCACCTAATTTCCTAGTAGTTGATAGTGTTAGTACATCCACTGACTGTAGAATTACCTGTGAAGCGTTTTCACACAGCCAGAAAACTGCTTGTTGTTGCAACCAAATCCTGTGGGATTCTGTGACAGTAGGGAGTAGCAAGATGGCGGCCAGTGACTTCAGTTTTTCGGCAAAATCAGCACTCCAGTGTATTATATAGCTCGGTGCCGATTTCTCTTTTTCTAAACTGGACGTTTTGCCTGACAGTCTGAACCGAGGGTTTAACCTGCCCTCAGAAGGTACGCTCCCCACATGGAATGTAGTCACGTGACCAAGGCTGATATAAACACATGTCATATGATTTCGCGTCAGTTTTCAACATGGCGCTCGGCCTCCAGCTCCCGGCGGCCGCTTCGCTGTTGGTCTTCTGCGGGGTTTTAAGTTTCCCTGTGGGCCAGGAGAAAAGAGACAGCGCCGGCTGCGGATACCAGGTTATTTATCGCGGTTTTATTGTGGTTTTACTGCTTAAAGGTTTGTTTCGTAGTTCAAGCTGATTAAGCGACTTTTACTTTCGCACATCCCTTGTTGTGAGCTGTCAGTCAGTGGAAGTTATGTTTGTGTGGTCTGCTAAAAAAAATAAATGTATTAGTGTTTAACCGCTCAACGGTGTCCTGGTACTTTTGGGCTTTTTTATTTTATTTTTTTTATTTATTTTTTGTTGAAGGCGTTGATGTTGATAAAGTGTGTCTGTGTATCCAGTCATGTCACGACACCAAGCCCACCATGCTGAATGTCCACCTGGTCCCTCACACACACGACGACGTGGGCTGGCTGAAGACCGTGGACCAGTACTTCTATGGAGGTCAGGCCCAAATCACAAGCGACACACACGCACTGCATATTGAATGAATAAATTAATTGTAAATTAGTCAGATCTTCGGATAGAAAAGGCAGATGTGTGTGTCATTGTAGATCAAAACTTAAAAAAGGGTTTTGCACGTTCAACTGATTAAAAGATGATCATCCTGGTTGCAAAAAAAAAAAAAAATCAATAAAATAAAACAAATTCTGGGGAAGAAAAGAAAAAAAATTGAGCGATTGAAACGGAATTATTGTCTGAATGTTTTACTAGGATCGCGTAGTTATAATGTGAATTTTTTTTTTTATCTGCTCAACAATAAACTTAGCATAAACAAAGTAGTCAATTTTTCTTTGCAGGAGATGGGTGTACAAGTCATAGTAGAGCCAAAGTGTTTTAGAGGTTTTGCACGTTTATCGTATTAAAAGAAAAGCATCCAGAAGAAAATGGAAACAAATGAACCTTTTTTTTTTTTTTTTCAGCAATAACAGGATTTGGGTCGCTCTTCCTTGGGGAAAAAAAACTAAATACAAACAAAGAGTTGCATTTAGATGAGTTTAATAAAATGATAATAAAGCAGATTTGGATGTGCCAAAATCAGACGTTCAGAAAAGTTCCTGGATTAATGTGGTCCTATTTACTATGAAATTAAAGAGAATGCGAAATGTGTGGTTAATGCAGGTTACAGTAGTGAAATAACCCAGATTTCAATAGGATTTAGGAAAAATGCTACAGATTTTTAGACATGTAATCCAAATCTTATTTTATTTCATAAACCGTCTAGTCTTTCTTAGTTGCAAATTTAGTAAGAATTCGGTTAAAAAAAATGAATAAAATTATGACAGAGTTACGACTTAATACCGCTTTTGCATAAATTAGGAATATATGCACAGTTACACTATTTTAATATAAACCTCACTTTTCTTTACACAGAATAAAGGTGTTTTGATGTTTCTGCACTATTCTGTCCTCTTTGTTCTTCTGTCACCTTTTTACTAGGCAAAAGAACATTTTTTTATAGTTTTATTACAGTTGCATGACAAGCTTGCATATCTCATCACTTTTGCCTCTGGGTCAGGTTTCTTATCTTCTCAGAAGAAGGCCTTCAGTGAATTAATCGGGTCATCTGATATTCATTAGAGCGTGTATTAAATCTTCAACGTGTATGGTGGACCAAAACACTATCACATATAATTTAACAGTTTTAGAGAATCCCTAAAATGAAATTGCTGTCAGAAATTTTCCGTGTGTGTGTGTGTGTAACTGTATTATATGGTTGTTTTTGAATGAGCGATGGAGGGTTTGTTGTCCAAACAGGCTAAAGAAATAGTGATCAATAGCTGATAATCAACTAAAATCACCAAATTGTCTTTTTCTTATCGGTACAAATCTATGTGTTTCTTCTCAATGATTCAGCTTTTCTACTGCCGGGTGTAAATTCTCCTTCATGTCATGACTCTGAAGGTTTTTGTTTCTTTCTTCTTTGCGTCGGTGTGTAGATCGTAACGACATCCAACACGCTGGCGTCCAGTACATTCTGGACTCTGTGGTGGATCAGCTGATAAAGAATCCAGACAGAAGGTTCATCTATGTCGAGACGGGCTTCTTCTACCGCTGGTGGAAGCAGCAGAGCCCCAGCATGCAGCAGACGGTCAAACAACTGGTTAACGAAGGTACGGGAACCAGCACCGTGCTTGTGTGTCACCACCGGGAGCATTTGAGCCCATCCTGACTGAAGACTTTCTTTTCCAGGACGGCTGGAGTTCGTGAACGGTGGCTGGTGTATGAGTGACGAGGCCACCACGCACTACAGTGCTGTCATCGATCAGATGACCATCGGGCTGAGATTTCTCAATGAGACCTTCGGGGTCTGTGGTCGTCCCCGCGTCGCCTGGCACATTGACCCCTTTGGCCACGCTCGCGAGCACGCCTCTATTTTTGCACAGGTAGTTGGAGCTAAACAAAGCTGTTCGAGAATAACGACATTTTAATCAGCATTTGGTTAATGAGAGGCTGTGAAATGAATTATAGCCCTGCATCATACAGCCTTTAACTTAAAATGTACATTTCTGGAACTTTGAGGTTACTTTTATTGAACTTTATTGTTACTTTTTTAAAAACCTAGCAGTTACTTTCTTGTAGCTCTAAGATTACTTTCCCAGAACTTACCATGACTTTCCTGGGACATAACGGTTGGTTTCCTGGAACGTAGCAGTTACTCTGGAACTTGTAAATTACTTTATTGGAGCATAATGGTTATTTTATAAGTTATCATGTGGACTAATGGTTATTTTAGGTGCAAATCTTGCTTTTGATGGGTGCTAGTTCAATTCAATTTTATTTATATAGCACCAATTCAAAACACACATCCTCTAAAGACACTTTACAAAGTCATACAGACAGATTGGTCAAAAAGTTTCCTATGGAAACCCAGTAGATTGCATCGAGTTTGCATTCACGCTTGCTGAAAGAGCGTGTAGCCACAGGGACGTCTGCATTGTCGATGGCTTTGCAGCAATCCCTCATACTGAGCATGCATGAAGCGACAGTGGAGAGGAAAACTCCCCTTTAACAGGGAAGAAAACCTGTTAGAAAAAAGACAAAGAGAATTAAAAGTTAAAATAACAACAAACAATGCAAATTGAGGAACAGTAGGAGAACTCAGCAGAGTGGAAAAAAATAGACCTTGATTCAATTCAATTCAATTTTATTTATATAGCGCCAAATCATGAAACATGTCATCTCAAGGCACTTTACAAAATCAAGTTCAATCATATTATACAGATTGGGTCAGATTATACAGATTGGTCAAAAGTGTCCTATATAAGGAAACCAGTTGATTGAATCAAAGTCCCGACAAGCAGCATTCACTCCTCCTGAAGAAGCGTAGAGCCACAGGGAGAGTCGTCTGCATTGTACATGGCTTTGCTGCAATCCCTCATACTGAGCAAGCATGAAGCGACAGTGGGAAGAAAAACTCCCCATTAACGGGAAGGAAAACCTCCGGCAGAACCGGGCTCAGTATGAACGTTCATCTGCCTCGACCGACTGGGGTTACAGAAGACAGAGCAGAGACACAACAAGAGAAACAAAAAAGCACAGAAGCACACATTGATCCAGTAATCTGTTCTACATTAGATGGTAGTAGCGGGTGAGCCGTCTTCTCTGGATGATGTCACAGTTAACAGAACGCCAGACCAGGTGTACCTACTATGAAGAAAAAGAGAGAGAGCAAAAAGTTAAAAGCTGAAATGACGACAGTCATTTCAATGTAATACAATGCAAAACTGGAGAACAGTAGACTGAAGAACAGTAGAAATCAGTAGAGTGAGAAAATTAGACCCTGATGTCCTCCAGCAGCCTAGGCCTATCACAGCACAACTATAGAGATAGCTCAGGGTAACATGCGCCACTCTAACTATAAGCTTTGTCAAAAGGGAAAGTTTTAAGATTAGTCTTAAAAATAGATAGGGTGTCTGCCTCACGGACCAAAACCGGGATGTCCTCCAGCAACCTAAGCCTATAGCAGCATAACTACAGAGATAGCTTAGGATAACCTAGGCCACTATAACTTAACCTGTCCAGCCAGATTGATAATGTGTAGCACTTTACATTCTCCACGTTATCAATCTGGGACTGCTCAGATCCAATCCGTTTGGGGAAAGGTGGCATACTCAGAAGAACCTATGAGCTTATTTGGCGAAGTGATACCTAGTGCCGCCTACCAAAGGTTGGTTTAAGCCAATCACAGTACCAAATTAAAATCTAAGTGGCACACACCATGAGAAACCACAACAAGGTAAGCTATTCAAGGCACTTCTTGCTGTTCTACTTTCAAAGAATTGTGGATTCTTACCAAATAGATGTGATGGCAGCAGCTATGTATGCTTCCTCTTGCGCTGCCATGTTTGTGTTGGTTCAGCTGTTGTCCATTGTCTCCTGAACGTCTCCTGAGGTATTTGGAAACAGCAATGGAGCGACACCAAGATCAAGGACTGAGGTGGCAGCCGAAGCATGACGTTGGAGCAGGGTTGGGCTCTGTTTTGGTGTTTCCAGGAGAGGAGAACACTGTTCAGGTTATTGGCTCTGTCCAGACCTCCATCCATCTGATCATCCTTCTGCTTGGAGCTGGAACTTGCCCTCCACCTTCTTCGGTGCACTCCCTGGTTGTTTGACTTGGAGTTGTTTCTTTTTCACTCAATTGTCAGTCTCCCTCCCTGAATGCTCACTTACTTGGTTAAGCCTTTTGTAAGGTCACTGGTGATCTAGGGTTTAATGGGGGAGTGCCTCAATACATGCTGCAGATAATTGGCTTTGTAGTGAGATGCAGTCAGAGCTCTGCGGTTTGTCACGTTCCAGATGGGATACGACGGCTTCTTCTTCGGCCGCTTGGACTACCAGGACCGCAATCGCAGAAGGAAGGAGAAGGAGCAGGAACTTCTCTGGAGAGCCTCTGACAGCCTCACGCCACCGATGGCCGACCTCTTCACCGGTAAACGTTCCTCTGTTGTACTTCATTACCAGAGAAAGCTGCTGTAGCCGAATGTGAAAAGGCCTTTTTTTTTTTTTTTTCATCCAGGAATTCTTCCTAATGGATACAACCCTCCTACTGGATTCTGCTGGGACCAGCTCTGCAGTGACGACCCAATCAGAGACGACCCTGACCTTGAAGATTACAACGTTGATGATGTTGTTCAGCGCTTTCTGCGTGCCGCCAAGAGTCAGGTTTGTCAAAACTCTTACGACCTTTTAGCAGCCAGTTAAGACCTCATTAATGTTATAATGTACATTTCATACATTTAGAGTCGGATTACAAATATGAATTGTGTTTTTGCTGCCAAGCAGATATTAAGTTTTAATGGAGCGTTAAGTAAGAAATTTACTGCAAAATCAACCTAAAACATTCTCAATTGTCACCTGGGATGGAAGTAACATTCCCTATTGGCAATCAGTCCTCTCCATCAACAATGTCACATTTTTCTCCTATCGATCCTAGAGGTACGGTGCGGAACTACTTTGGTGCAGGGTGCAGCCTGTGTTTACTTCCTGCTTCCTGAGCCAGTCATATGGGAGTTCCCAGGGTTGCTAAAACAGAGAATTACCACATTTTCTAAAAGAGAAATATGGAAATATAATCTTAAAATACAAAAACTTTCTAGCCTAATGACAAAGAAGCCTTCTTGTGCCCTTATTGTCACTGCATGAAAACTTTAATCAAATGTGTTTTATCAAGACACTTCTCGGTTCAATGTTATTTGCCAAAGTTACTAGGAGCCATTGTTAAGGGGCTAAAAGCCTGGAGATTGTCAACCCATGGTGCAGTGGTGTCAAATTTCAGTCCTCCAGAGCTGCCGCCCTGCATCTTTTGGATCTGTCCCAAGTCCAACACATCTTGATTAAATGACTGATTTACTCCTAACACTCTCAGGTTCAGAGTCCTGCTAATGACCTAATTATGTGAGTTGGGCTTGTTGAAGCTGAAACAAATCTAAAAGCAGGACACTGGCACTTGAGGACTGGAGTTGGACTCCTGTGATCTTGAGTATGCATCATCAGATCACTTGGCTGCATTCAGATCAGTAAACCCGCAATGAGTAGGAGAGCTGGTTTATGGGGGGAAGAAAAGTCACAAAACTCCTCAACTCTTTCTACTTTTTCGCTATTGTTTAATATTATCAGTGGATTTTCCCAACTCAACTTGCTGTTATGTTTCCTACATTTTTGTTCTGGTTATGTGTTGGAAACATTGTTATTCTTTGTTTCTCTAAGGCTTTAGTGTACAAGACCAATCACATCATTATGACCATGGGCTCAGACTTTCAATACGAGAACGCCAACCTGTGGTACAAGAACCTGGACAAGCTGATCCGCTACGTCAACGCCCAGCAGGCCAATGGGAGCAACGTCAACGTGCTCTATTCCACTCCATCCTGCTATCTGCAGGAGCTGCACCGAGCAAACCTCACTTGGTAAGGCTGCCTCAGAAACGTGCTTTTGTTGGAGCAGGATCGTGTAGCCTGACGATTATAAATATGAACAACAGTTAAATCAACCACGTTTCTCTTCTTTGTTAAGGTCTCTGAAGACGGACGATTTCTTTCCCTATGCGGACAATTCTCATAACTTCTGGACGGGATACTTCACTAGCCGGCCAGCACTGAAACGTTACGAGAGGATCAGCAACAGCAACCTGCAGGTAATTCCCAAAGATGGAAAACTGAACTTTATTATGTAAGACATTTCCTTATTTATGAAGTGTTGAAATTCTTTCAACTTAGTACTTGTTCAGATATATAGTTAGATACATTTCTATTTGTCTGTTTTTGATATTCAACAGTCTTGTAATCAGCTGGAGGTTCTGGGTGGTCCAATATCCAGGAAGGGACTGTTTGGACAGGGTGACAGCGAGACTTTGAGTGAGTTTTATTTATTTATTTTCTTTCTTTCTACTAAAGATCTAGTTTGTTTATCATTTCATAGTGTTGGGGGCTTATTATTACATTTCTCCTCCAACAGATTCTTTCCAATGTCTGTTAGTTGCTCCAAAGGCTTTCCAGAACTTGATCTACCATTTACTCTCAATACTGGCTCTTCAAATGTCAAATTTTTAGTAGCGCAAAGTCCAAGAAAATGTCTAAACGTTTATTATAGTATATTTGGTAAAGTAACCAGAAGAACCTAGATATCCAATCAACTAAAATCTGCAGGAGTCACAATTGTAAAAGGTTAGACTTTTCTTCTGTTCATTCTTTGATCATTTACCCAACATCTCTGTGGTTTCTATATTTGTATTTCAGATGAGTAATATCCACAAAAGCCTGAAATATTTGCCTCTGGTTTCCTTATTGAAAAGTTTTGTCCATCACTTTTAATTCCTGACAGTCTATATAGGCTATTTATGGACTTGGGTTTCTTAATATTGTCTTTATTAATAAACAAGATGTTTATGGTGCAGTTTGAATCACTTTAGTAAACAGCGTTCCATCATATAGTTTTCTTTTAAGAGCTGCAACATAAAAGACTAGTTTAAGCCTTCTAGCTGCACCTTTTTTATGCATTAGGGTTAGAAGCCGGCCCAATAATCAGTATCGGTATCGGCCTTAAAAAACCTGTATCGGTCGATCTCTAATTAGGGTGTCCAGTCTAGTCCCCGCAGCAATTTTTTTTTTTTTTTTTAATAAATCTCTTGTTAAAGTTTCCAGACCACTTTCTGATTGCTGTTTTTTTTTCCCACTGGTTTGCAGGGAAAGCGATGGCTGTGGCTCAGCACCATGATGCAGTGTCTGGAACAGAGAAACAGCATGTTGCAAACGACTACGCCCAGAGGCTGGCCAAAGGCTGGCAACACTGTCAGGTATTCAGAAAAGATAACGTCATCTAATTTAGTCCTGCATTAAATCTTCCTGCTATTATTGGTGTTCTGTGTAGAACCGGCATTATTCGGGCGGATTATGATGCAATCTTGCCCACAACCCAGTTTTTGTCGGATGCAGCATGTTTTATCTCTGTCCTTGGCAGGTTTTGGTCAGTAATAGTTTGGCTTCTCTCACTGGCTCCTCTGCTGAAAGAATTTACTGTGATAACCTCAACGTCAGTGTGTGTCCTCTTACCGAGTCCAGCAAAAAGGTGAACATGCCGACACGAACACTCATAACATGATGTAAAGTAAACCTGGATCTAATAATGGTTTAATTAATCCACATCTTATCCACAATAAGCGTTCTTGATGTTCATATGGTCTGAACAAGCATCTATTAATGTTTTTGATGATTATTTTTTTTTTTTTACTCATAAGCTGTTTCTGTCTTACCACTGTTGTTTAGTTCTCAGTCAGTGTGTACAACCCTCTGGGACGGACTGTCACTTGGCCCGTCAGGCTGCCGGTCAATGGAACGGCCTACAGCGTAATTGATGCTCAAGGCAACTCTGTGGACAGTCAGGTTTGTAGATGCCGTCACACTGGAGCATCACTCTGTTCCTCATTTATTAGTAACTAAGCCCCGGATTCCACTTCCTCTGTGCTTGTTCAATTCATGTCCGACCGACGGAGTGGCTGCTTTATGTTAATTAATGAGCACGGTTCCACGTTCTCCGTCACTACTCCAAACATCGCTGTCGTCGTTTACCACCAAAATACAGAACAACTCCAATCTTATGTTCCTTTCCGGTTGGTTAGGCTCCGACTGGGTCAGGCTCCACAGTTGCAATTGTACCGACCAGGAAAAAGAACATCAACAACCTCCGGTTTGCTCAATTTTAATAATTTAAATAGAGATCGTTAACCACAAATTAAATACTTAGTCTTTTTTTTTTAAATATTCACAATAACATTAACTGTTTTAATTAAGTATTGGATGCAAACCACTCTTTTTTTGCACCAAAAAAGGAAGAAAATTTGTCATTTCAATTCAATTTTATTTGTATAGTGCCAATTCATGAAACATGTCATCTCGAGGCACTCTACAAAGTCAAATTCAATCATATTATACAGATTGGTCAAAATGTCTTATATAAGGGAACCAGTTGATTGCATCAAAGTCCCGACATGCAGCATTCACTCCTTGGGAAGCGTAGAGCCACAGGGAGAGTCGTCTGCATTGTCCATGGCTTTGCAGCAATCCCTCATACTGAGCAAGCATGGAGCGACAGTGGGAAGAAAAACTCCCCATTAACGGGAAGTCAAACCTCCAGCAGAACCAGGCTCAGTATGAAACGGTCATCTGCCTCAACCGGGTACAGGAGCAGAGGATGTGGAATTACGGGGTAACTCCGCCCACATTAAAGTATTAATTTGAGCAAAACGTAACTGTGTAACCTCACGACCGCTTCCTTCTATGTATGGAAGGTGCTTCCTCTGTCAGGAGCCACTCAGGAAGTAAGGAGGAATCGAGGCTTTGCCGTCAACGAGCTGGTGTTCCAGGTTCAGGCTCCTCCTCTGGGCTACAGCACGTATTCTGTGTCCCTGCTTCAGGATCAGCCACCTCCTTCTTTACCTCAACATGGAGCGCCCACTGTCATCCAAAATAAGGTGTTTATGCGTCATTGTCGTACACATTTTTATGGAGAAAATGTTAGTTATGTCTTTTCAGAAAAGAAATGAGCTACTCTGATTGCATCCCACTTAGAAATAACCATAACGGAATCCAGCCTGAATAGGGATTTGTTCTTAAATGATGCGTTTATGTGCTACAGTTCCTGCAAGTGACCTTTGACCCTGACACGGGCCTCTTGACCGGTCTCAGCAACCTGGAAACCAAACAGACCATAAAGCTGACGCAGAATTTCTACTGGTTGGTGTTTCTTGCAAAGCACAAACGGAGAACACATTTAAGCAAATTTATTTTTTCCACCCATATGCCGCCACATGACGAAGATCATGTGTGTATTTTTGGATATTTTAGGTACAACGCCAGCGACGGCAACAGCCCCGAGAGTCAGCAGACCTCCGGAGCCTACATCTTCAGACCGAACTCCTCCACGCCTTTCATGGTCAACAGTAAGGCCAAAGTGGAGCGCTTTCAGGTAGAGTGGGCAGCATCCTGGTTAGTGTTCTCAGTTTTAACCCGGCTGTAGGAGCTATTTCTCTATTTTTGTTTTAGAACTCAGATTATTTAGTTTGTTTGTATTTATTTGGTTATTTGTTGCATTTTTGTTTGAAAGTAGTTGTTTTAGAATACAATTATTTCTTATTGAATTGTTTAATTAGTTAATTGATTTTGTTTGGGGTTTTGGGTGTGTCTGGTGTATAAATACATGGACTCCAGGTAGCTCAGGAGGAAAGTGGGTGGGCTTATGTTTTTTTTTTTTTACCAGTCTTCCATTGCTGCAGTCTGTCAGTCTACCAGTCCTTTCAGGAAACCAAGGCAGGAGAGGCGGCGAGTAGTTTTTCAGTTTGTACCATGTTTATTTTTTCCTGAAGAAACCTGAAATAAACTCACGGAACTGCATTTTGAGAATTTTTGAGAATTTTTTGTACTGCGTAAAACCGGAAACCCACAATTCATCAAGTGACTATTTGATTTAAATTTATTTTTTGTTTGTTTACTTTTAAGTTTTTTTTTCATAAACAAGTAGTCACTACACCGACGTTAATCTAAAACCTTTTTTAATTTTTATTTTAACTCTCTGACCTAGTATCTAACGTTGACAAAATAACTGATCAATTTAGTTTCTTTAGAGCAGCATCTGCAGATGAGATTTCCTTACAACAAGATTGTAAAAAAAAATATAAAAATTCCCACACAGTTGAGTGATGAAACCGGTCAACAAATCCAGGGTATACTTGTAATTTAGTAATATTGTACCCCCAGAACACGGTGGTGCAGGAGGTGCGGCAGTGGTTTGCTCCGTGGGTGTCTCAGGTGGTCCGTCTTTATGCCGACAGCAAAGCTGTGGAGCTGGAGTGGACCGTCGGACCCGTGCCAGTAAAGTGAGTGTCTACTCCCAAACATTTGTGGGTTAGGAGAAAAAAAAATCGTAGGTTTAATATGTAGGTGTTTTATGTCCTTTTTGTGGTCCGGGAATGTATTTGTTTGCTTTTAAAATGCGTTACATTTGCTCTGCATCCCTCAGCGATGGACAGGGGAAGGAGGTGATCACTCGTCTGGACACCAGCATTAAGACCGCTGAAATTTTCTACACAGACTCCAACGGCAGGGAAGTCCTGCAGCGAAGGTACGATAAGGAGATATAAATATCTTTTGTTTTCTTTAATAGAGACAACTAAAATAGTGGTTCAGAATTTTGGGATTTTCTTTCCAACAGGAAAGACTACCGTCCTACGTGGCAGCTGAAGCAGACAGAGCCCATTGCTGGAAATTACTACCCCATCAACTCTCGTGCCTTTATAAAGGTCCTTTTCATTTGCTAATGAGTTTGTCAGTGTTTTAATAAATGTTCTGCAATCCTTCCTATAGTTTAGTTTATGTCCGTGTTCAGGATGACGTGGATCAACTCACAGTAGTGACAGATCGCTCACAAGGAGGAGGGAGCATATACAACGGATCTCTGGAGATCATGGTAAGGTGTCTCTGACGGTTAATTTATTTATTTAAAAACACCTTTTAAGAGGGTTCAAGCAAATCCTGTTGCAATATTTTTTATCACACATTTAGGTGTATATAAAGACACACCTTACATGGGTCTAAACATTAAAAGGACAATTGCATGTACAATTTATAGTGAGCTTCTGCAAAACGGTGGCTTAAATTACTTTTGCTGTGGAGATTTTCCATGTTTTCCATCTAGGGCTGACAGTGCAGCGTTCTAATCAGTCTAAATTCTTCCCTGTAGTCAGACAGTTGTTAGCTAAATTGGTCGGACCGCCTTGGTTGTTGAAGCACTCGGTGCAGACTGAGCATCTCCACAGCAAAGCATGAGAATGCGTAACAGTTGGTGGGTCATTGCTGCATCATTCAATAAAATGATTATATATATATATTATGTCTTTGAGTTGTGATGCCAATGTCATTGAATTTCTTGCCATGTCCAAGGAAGTCAATGGCAGATAGAATTACACATGCTAGCTATGAAGGCAGAAAATTCAAGGTGCAATAGTTTGACAGGGATGGTAAAGTTGGCAGATCTCAATTAGGACTTGAAAAATAGGGCAGATCTGTTCAGTGGTGACAAGCAGCACATCTTGGAAACTGGTTTGAGTGTGCAAGTTATTTTTTTTGTGTGCACCTTTTTTACAATCTTAACTTATTGGAAATGGCGTATCATTACTCTCCAGCTCCACCGCCGGCTGCTGTACGACGACTACCGAGGCGTTGGCGAAGCTCTCGATGAGCGATCTGAAATCTTCCCAGACGGGCTGGTGGTCCGCGGTCGCCTCCTCCTCTCCCTTGAGCGTCCCGCCGTCGCTGCCGACACGCATCGTCCCCTAGCCCAGGAGGTCGTATCACAGCCGCTGTTGTCGTTTACGGATGGAGGCCTGAGCCAAAACACTGCGCTGGAGGTGAATGGGATGGGGTGGGGTTATTTGTTCTGACTAGATCTCAGCTGCTGTTTCTGGTGTCCCTTTTTCTTATTACATTCATTCTGGCTTAATATCAGGTGGGCAAATTCCAGCAGGTGGATAACTGCAACTGCTAAGAGGTCTTAGATGTTCAGGTTGGAACCAAAATCATTGGTTCACATTTGGATCACTTCTTCTTCTTTTTTTTTTTCAATTGTAGTTTTCAGGTCTCCAGGCTTCGCTGCCCCCTGCTGTCCACCTCCTGACGCTGAGTCAGTGGGATGACGAGTCGGTCCTGCTGAGGCTGGAGCATCAGTTCCAGAGCTGGGAGAGCAAAGTCAACTCTCAGCCCGTCACAGTCAACCTTCAGGTCAGAAATTCAAAAGTCATGACAGACTTGATGTATAAGCCATTATTGGAGCATTGGTGAAATATGTTACTAGCAACTTATAAGTTTAAAGATAGTGAGCTGCATGCAAGTCTGTTTGGGTGTGGCCAATTAACTGGTTTAGTAAAATTGTGTTTTGCAAAACTATTTAACCACCTTGGCTGTTCTTATATTTTGTTGTCCCACATTGCCACTTTGGAGGAGTCTCTGAGCTCGCCACATCTTGCCCCCTGGGATTTTTTTCCCCTGTCCTTCAAGGCAGAACTGCTCCAGCTCCTCCATGTTTGATGGTTCTCGCTTGTCAACCGCGATCTTCAAGTCTAACCACAGATTCTCAATTGGATTTAGGCCTGGACTTTGACTAGACCCTCCCAACACATTCAAATGTGTTGTGTTAAACCAATCAAGTGTTTTAGCCGCATGCTTCTGGTCAGTGTCCTGCTGCAAGGTGAACCTCCACCCCAGACTCCTTTGGTCTCGGTGCTTCCTCTCTGATCAGTGCCTTAGCAGGTTTGTTGTGGTACCGTGTGCTTTCCGTCTGTAGATGGTACTCTCAGGGGTATTTTTTTAACACTTGTACTTCTCAACAACTTTGTCTCAGATTTGTTTGGAGAGCTCCTTGGTATTCATGGTGTGATGCCTCTCTTGTTTAGTGGTGCTGCAGCCTCTGGCGCCTTTCACAAAACATGTTTTATACAGACTGATCATGTGACACACAGGTAGACTTCATTTCACTAATTATGTGACTTTTCAAGTTAAATGGGTCGCACCAGAACTTTTTAAGGGCTTCATAGCAAAGCGGTTGGATATACAGTTTATGTACAAGCCAAATTTCTATTTTTTTTAATTTTTTTTCTGTATACTGTTCACTTCAACACACCTTCTTTTTATATCCATTTTAACAATTTGGTTTCTGCTCCTTCTTTTGCACAGAAACTGTTTTCCACTCTGGATGTTTTGGGTTTTTCTGAGCTGAACCTTTCCGCCAATCAGTGGAAGGAAGAGATGAGCCGCTTTGATTGGACGCCTGAGAAAGGTAGAGCACAGCCACGCCTGGCTGGGAATATGATGACAATTGAGCTAACAGCTACTGTATACTACAAAAAGGCATTAAAGATGTGTAACCAAGGTGGGGAAAACTTTGGAAATGCACAACGAATAAAAAAAAAAAAACGCCCGTTTGAGTGACAGAATTTGATTAAACTAGTTATTTTTATTTTTTACTTTTAAATGTCTTAACTGAAGCCTTCTCAAATTTGTTTTTTCAAAGCATTTTTTTTTTTGACCAGCAATTAGAACACCTTGCAAACTGTCTATGGTGTTGAAAAGCCACATTGTGTAGCTGTGCATCAGCTATTCACCAAGTTTTTATATTTTTCTGGGGGGTAGGGAGATAACCAAAAAGTGCTAAAGTTTTTTTTTTTTTTGTTTTTTTGGGGGGGGGGGGGGGATAATGCCCAGTTTGAGCTGTAAGTGTTGTTTCAAAGACTGGGCTAAATTCCTGCTTTAAAACAAATTCAACTGGCAACCCAAAGGCAAACATTGACATGGAGATCAGCAGACCCTCCATCTGAATGCTCGGGGATTTGCATCATCTGGCAGTTTTTTTTAACCGGTCACAGATCAATTAGTTGCCTGGAAGCTGCAGAGTCATCTACAGCTCAGAGGGCTAATTGAGCAGAGGATGAACACAAAAATTGACTGTCACATTTTAACTCTACAATGGTGGTAATTGCTGCCTCATTACAATCAGCAGCACTGTGCAGAACAGCTCCCTCCAGGTACAAATTAAACTGTAATATAATGAGCCATAAATTTTTGTTTCACAGCAGGGCGTTTTTAACAAGACATGTTTTATGTCGCTTCTTCTGTTTGGGGAGGGACCTGGTGCGTTTAGTGCTAATAAAGCATAAACTAGGTTTTATTATACATTTAGTATTTTTATTTATATGCTCTAAGATGGGATATTGTTTTCTTTTTTTTTTTTGACAAAGCTGCATCTGTGTTTACAGAGGAGAAGCCTCTGCTGAAGACGTTTGAGGATCCCTCCGTGTGGGAAGTCACCTTGAGGCCGATGGAGATCCGAACCTTCCTACTCAGGGTCACATTAAAATAACCAATCACATGCATCAAAATGATACCACTTGAATCTAATTGAAAGGGATTTTTTTTTTTTATTGTATTTTTACCCATCTTACTTTTTGGCTAGGGACAGGCATTTGAATCAAAAACCTTTATTGAAAATCATGAGCACACTTATGTTGATTGTTGTTCATATAAAGCTGCCTTGCACTGTTGAACAGGATTGGTCCAGAAGCGTATCTGAATCAGGAGTTGTTGGCCTATCGCTAGGTTATTTTTTAGATTTTATTTTTCTTTGTTTCGTGCCACAGTGACATTAATGAACACGGATTAAGCTTCAGATGTAACTGACAGCAAAGGGAAAAAACATTTCCAGAGGTTAATACACGGTGCCTTCTTTAAAGCTAACCTTAAACGTCATTTTAAGGGGGGTTTTTTTTGCTGCAGATTCACATAAGAGTAATGAGATTTTCAGAAGCTGCTGCTACCATCTTCTTTGGAGAAAAGCTATCATACAAATTTGGCTCAGCTGATCAAAATGTGATGTTACAGGACACAAAAAATAAATCTAAGCCTAATAGCTGTTTAGAGATTGATCTTACAAAAGAGTTCAATGGAAATCAGGATGCCCCACAAAAACAATTACTGCTCTGAAAATAAAACGTATCAACAGGTTACTTTACTACAGATACAACTGTGCTGCTAAACAGTGCATAATACTCCCATTTTATCATATTTTTTACATGTAACCACAATATGAGGCTTTCATGGAACCAACAGTGGAAGATTAGTTTGAACAGCAAAAGTAGCTATTCCAGTGTTACTAGCAGCTTTTCTGTTTTGCAAATGTTTGCCCATTGAACTCGGCCATAGCCTTGCAGTAAAAGGCGTTTCCTGTTACGGAAGTGCACTACACACATTGGCTTATAACAGGAAGTAAAGATTAATTGATTAGTTTGAACTTTGTGCTGGAGTCCCTTATCTCTACTATGAATGTAGACGACTGTTATTGGTACCAACAGATAGAGCATGTTACATTTATTAACATTAAATTAAATGATGCTAAAAATATTTTTGAATCTTGGGGCACTGAATGTCTTTCCATGAAGCTCCATTAGATGTGGACTAGGTGCACAATTTTAATCTTGGCCTTGTTAGAATAGCAAATTGATCAAAGTTAAATAATAACAAACCCCACCACAAGGTTCCTACTACATTTCCCCTGGATCGTCTCTATATTTACATGTTTAAATCTGACTTGTTTGCACGGGATTATTCCTAAAGTTTTATACGTCTTATTTGCAAATGTTTTATAAATATGCCCTGTGTTCATCATAAGCAGAACTACTTAAAGAAAGCCGTCTGGTTTAGACCACAGATGAGTTAAGAGGGCAAAGCTGAGGTGAAATGATGCCTAATGAAAGCGGTTATTCATCTGTGGATCCTATCACTCAAAAACCAGATCTAGCAAATATTTCTACTGAAACATAAGTAGCGATGAGGAATATCATAGATAAAAACACATAATCTGAACATAAACCCATGAGTAAAAATTATTATTACTTATACTTTAAGTAACAGAATAAGGAAGATTATGGAAAAAGTCATTTTCCATGGAGAATTATTTTTCCCCCCTGAATTATCCAGACTTGGAAAATAAAATTTTAGACTCCTGCCTGAACACTTCATACATTCCCACAAATCACATTCGCTTCCATTTACTGCAAACAAATGGCAGCTGACGGGGATTGAATCTCTATTCCTTTATTTCTTATGCACTGTGAAATTTATTAACCATCTGCACATTTGTAAACAATTTAAAGCAGCAAGTACAGAATATTTCCATGTCTGTAGACCAACTGGTGCCAAATTGTACTGTGCAATAAAAAAAAAAAAAAAAGATCTACTCATGTATGTATATACATGGTTTGTTTACTGCTCAACAAGCATCTTGTAATAAAAAAAATCAAATCTTGCTTGGATCATGTGGTTCTTGTCTCCTGTAATCTAATATTTTATATGTTGCTCTCGGTGGTGACCGGTTTAAACTGTTAGAACCCGTTCGTCTTTGAAGTCTCAATGAAAAAAAAGTTTTCATTAAAAGGCGACAACCCACTGGGTCGTTATAAAGGTCTGTTCTTGTGCAGTTGTGAAACTGAATTAATACAAAGCTATTTACAGAATTTAATAATTGCAGAAATGCATCTGTAACTTACAGTTCCGTGAGACCTGTTACTTTTGCACACACGCAGCAGGTTCTTGTGGTTTCATTTTAAGTCAAAGCAATGACTTCGTTTGAATGGAATACATGTTTTAAAAATAAATCCTTGACATAAAACTGACGAGATTCTTTCCATTCACTTTCAGAGGTCCAAAACAATCTAACCTCATGGTGTCCGGACTCCACCAGACCATTTAAACAAAAAAAACTAAAAAAATCCTCAAAATTAAAAACAAAAATAACTAGGACCCATTCCATTTTCTAATCACACTTCTGCTCCGCGTCGTGGGAGTAGCAGCAGTCGTCTCCATGCGTGCAAGTTCCCTGCAGAAGAAAACAAGATGAAGGTGCGCGTGTGAGCCATACGGTACTTTCTGAATGTGAGCGGCTTCTGTCAGAACTGAGTGACGCAGCCGACTCCCCTCAAAGAGAGAGCGTCTGCCACGGGTCTGACCTGTTTGAACTTCTTGCAGGGAAAGTTCTTCAACTGTGAAGAGTCTGTGATTTGGTTCTTTCTTTTGTTCTGGTACTTCTTCCTCTTGTCCTGCAGGTTTGGAGTGATTCCACCACTGGAGGAGAGGACGAAAGGTCAGTAGGGGATTTCAGAGGGAGGAGAGAGGCCGGCTAGGGGAGAGAAACAATAGCCTCTTTCATTTCGCCGTTTTGTTCCGTGATCTAGACATGTTCTCCGTGCCTCGCGGTCAACTGAAAGGTTCTAACACGGACCGAATGCCCAGATATTTGCCTGCATGAGGATAGAGACACAGAGCTCAGACCTTTGGGAGATTATCTGCGCCTGACACACTTTAGGTGAATGCTGCAGTTACAGCAAAAGCAGCAAAAGTGGAAGGTGCACTTGGCCTGTGATACTGGCGACAAATCAACCTGAAGTTTTACTGGTGGTCCTGAGATTTTCTAAAGGTAGAGTAGGAGGCAGAATGTTTAGTTATCAGGCTCCTCTTCTGTGGTTCTAGTCTGAGGCAGATTTCCTGTTTACTTTTAAGACGAGGCTTGAACGCTTCCTTTATGATAAAGCCTATAGTTAGGGTGGCTTGTATTTTCTGCACCATCTCCATAGTCATGCTGCATCAGGCTTAAGCTGCTGGAGGACATTTTGACCACTTTTCCTCACCAAAAATATGATTTTCTAAAGTATTAGTGTCATTAACCTTATGCTTCCATTGCTTTTTCTCTACATGAAAGTTGCATCTGGCATTTCTGCCAAAAACGTCCTGTTTCTTCGGCTCCGTCCGAATACCATTGCCAAAGTGCTAAGTGATTAGTGCTGTCTGAATAGTGCAGTCAGCAAGGAAGAAGGTAGGAGAAGGAACCTGTATGCTCCCTCCTGCGGCTAGTTTTGCCTAGGAACCCCACTCTGTCCCTTATCGATGCTAAGAAGCCTTACGGTATCCCACAATCCTTTTGCACGACATGCTGTATCAGCATAGCCTCTTCACAGAAATCAACAAAAATGTCTGGAGAGAAGAGAGCGTGCACACTGTAGTTCATTTTCAGAAAGCTGTAGGCCCGGATTTGACTCTCATCATCCATGTGCGTTTCTGTCACGTAATGACGTCAGAGTGGAAGGCTGTCTGAATTCAGCAGAGCTGTCCGAAGCTCTTTTCCTACCCATGATATTGTTCTTATTGTTGACCCCGTGAAAGGTCAGGGAACAGGAGCTATAAGCTAGTAATAAGGGTATTTAGATGAAGCCTTCTATAAAGGACACACCTGATGGTCTTCCAGTCTTTAACCGCGTCTAGACCCAATGAGCTACTGCTGTAATTAACTATATGCTCAGTCTTCCATCCTATTGATTTTACAAATGGCTCAGAGTTTATATGTTGAGCTGCGTTTGTCTCCTAGATTAAGCCAATAAAGGAGCCACTGCTGCCATTAACTGTACTTTAACATAGAAAGTACTCCTTGACCCGTGATTCTGTTTTATCCGTGTGTGCTCCATCTTCTCAAACCCTGGTCAGCCACGGCTCATGAACGCTCGCCCTAAGCCAGGTTCTGCTGGAGGTCTCTTCTCGTTAAAGAAAATATCTCCTCATCACTGTCGCTGCGTGCAGTGAGAGTCAGTATGAGGGATTGCTGGGAAGCTGAAGACCAAACGTAGTCTGCTGTTCACTGTCGCCGTATGCTTGGTTCAAGGAAAAGGATTGCTGCAAAGTCAGTAACTTGGGTTTGTTTATAGAAAACCTTTTGCCAATCGGCATAATAAATTGAACAGGGTTTATGGATAGGATGACAAGCGATTCGGTCATCTCAGTACAATAGAATATAACTGACAAGTATTTTTTTTTGTAATATAATTCAAAATGATTAATGTAGATTTGTTACACACAATATATTTCAAGTGCTTATTTCTGTTAATTCTGAAGATTATGGCTTATAAATAATCAAATCCCAAAATGTAGTCCCAAAATCAGGAAAATTTAAATATTAAATGAAGAAAATGATTTTTAATACAGGAATGCTAAGTTATGAGCTACACAATCATGCTGACTTGACAGATTTCCAGCAGACAGTCATTGCTAAAGAGGCTGGCCGCTCAGAGTGCTGTACTCAAGCACTTTCATAGAAAGTTTAGTGGAAGAAAAACTGACGGAAAGAGGCTTTTCAACTTTTTAAATTGCAAAACAAAAATAAACTGTTGATGCTATTCTACTTAATGAGATGTGCGAGAGTGTGTGTGATTTACCCTGTTTTGGCCCGAGCTTTGGGGCCCCAGAAGGCCTGTGGGTTCTCCTGGAACCGGGTCAAATGACGTTTCCGAGACTGAGGGTTAGCATCCTCTCTTACTGTGAAGCAGGCTTCCAGCCTAAACACACACGTGCCGTGAATATATCAGGTGATATTACAATAACACATTCAAAACTGTTGTCTTTCTCCACAGTAAAATCCAACATGTCCTCATCCAGTACGTGATTAAATGCTGCAGGTCGTCTCACCTTGGTTCGGAGGACAGGATCTTGAACGCAGGACTGGTCTGAGACAGTTTCTCCCTCTTTACAGGATTTGTTTTCTCCTGCCACAGACGAGGATGCAAAGAACATGTGATCACGTATTCTTGTGTAAAGACTTGTGTTGGGCGAGGAAAGACGTGATTAAACTTTGCTGTACCCAGCAGCGCATGATGTCCCAGATGACTCCAGGAGGCGCGTCTGTCTTAACTCCGTTTTTACAAGCGTGAGACAGAGAAACCTTGTGACCAGCGTGAAGGAGGGCAGACCTGCAACGAGATGAATTCATTCAGGCCACGACGAACATTCGTTACCCTTGAAGATAAAGGTACATTACTTCACCGGTCCATCACAGGACAACACAGAGACAAAGGACAAACGACCATGCACTAGGGCTGGACGATAATTCAATAACAATATATATCGATCGATAGACGTGTGGCACGATAGGAAAAAATAGGGTCGATAAAACTTCGATATAGAAACAGTTTTCCTTATACTAGTTACTATAGTTTATTCTTTGTCAGTATTTAATAACATAACTCAAGTCTCTTAAGTTATTTTTGTTTTTTTTAATTCTGTTATGGTTAAAAAAGTTGGTTAAATAAAGATTTAATTGAAATTCTGTGTTTTTGTTCTTTATTAAAATTAAATAATTTAGCAATATCATAAAATGTCCAGGCAGAGCTGCACATAAAGTATGGTTTTAAATATTTTCAATAATTATCGATATCGATCAATATGCATTTTTTATTATCGATAAGCTTTTTTTCTATATCGTCCAGCCCTACCATGCACACCTAAGGGCAAGGAGAGACTAATTACCTAACCTGTAATTAATCCAAAAAAAGGTTAAAAATAAAACAACTGGACTTCTAATGTGGAGCTGAAGACGTTTCGCTTCCCATCCAGGAAGCTTTCTCAATTCAAAATGTCTGGAGTCGTGTGGAGTTCCAAGCTTTATCGATCTGCTGGTGAGTGGCAACATTTCTCCTGTGAACCAGGCAAACCATGAGCCCAACGACTCTCCTATGTGAGGGGCGATCAGTTCCAGGTGAATCTACATGCGACTCTAAGCTCTAACAGCGCCAGCAGGTCTATAAGCTTGGCACTTCACGCTACTCCAGATATTTAGTTTAGAAAACTTCCTAGATGGGAAGCGGAACGTCTTCAGTTTCAGACTAGAAGTCCAATATATATATATATATATATATATATATATATATATATATATATATATATATATATAGCTCATTTCACTTTCTTTTCAATTATTTTGTGCTGATCCATCACATAAAATTAGTAAAAAACATTTAAATTACAGGTTGAAATGTAACTAAACAGGTAAAAAGCAAAGCGGGTGAATGCTTTTGCAAGGCACTATAGATGGATTGATGAATGGAGAGATAAGGGGAGCTGATGGAGTGATGGACAGACGGACGAATCAATCAACGTACACCATTGATGGTTCGCTGTCTGGATACATGGATGGGTGTGCATATTTTTCATCTAAAAAAAAAAACAAGTTTTCTAGGGGGAGCAGCTTATTTTAAAAATATTCAAATATTTGTCATGTAGACAAAGGCAATTGAAATAAAATATCCAGAAAAAACTTAAATGGTGCTCACTTATAGAATTAGTTTATGCATTGTTGCAAAATATAACTAAACTTGTCCTAGGTCATTTATTAGACATTTATGTCATTACATTTTTTTAACTCTTGGCTTACTGCATTAATATGAAAACCTTGAGCTCATTCAAACCGGTGTGTGCCTCTGTGAATTGGCAGCATGATAAAACAGACACCACTGATTTTCTAACGGGGGACACAAAGTGTCGCTGGCAGCTCTGCTGAGATTCAGCTCACAACCTGAATCCGTTGTTCCATTTTTCATGCCTTTTTGCATCTCCTCCTTAAGACGGTGGAGTTTTTGCTCCTGATTTGTCTTCCGATTCTTAAAATGGCCCGTACGGGTTTGTCTTTTGGAAATTCTGTCGCTCATAATTAATCCTGCACGTCCTTTCCTTTAAAAACAAGCTCCAGATGCGCTTGTTGTGTAAAAAAAAAAAAAAAACATTAGTGAGAGAGATTTAATACGCTGGTAGAAAATACCACAATTCGTCTTTTTCATTTTACTTGCAGGTGTTTGTAAAGATGTTCTGCTGATTGCTAAGTTAATGTAACGGCCTAGGAACTGTATAGTGAGATAGTAAGATAGTCTTTATTGATCTCACATTGGAGAAATTCACTTGTCACATCGGCTTAATAGTCAATCAATAGTCAGGAGTAGGAAAAGGTGCATCAGCTTTATAAAGTGTATCTTCCTACATACAGTGGATCAAAAAGAAATAAGAAAAAAAAAAGGAAAAAAAAAATACAAAAGAAATCAGAGTAGGCAGATGATGATTTCTTTTGTATTTTTATTCTTCTTATTTTTTTTTTTGACGGGATGTAAGGTGGTGCGTACCTGAACTGGAGCAGGGAGGGAGTATTGCAGTGTATCGTGCTGCTCAGGCTGTCCACCGTGTAGTAAAGAGGCACGTCTTCCAGCTCCTGAAGCAAACATCAGAAAAAAAAAAAAAAAACATTCATCATGTGTGCCATCAACCCAGCCTACCTGATCATAGCGACCGACCGGTGAGGGACTACCTCAGTCACCATGCTGAGCATGCCCTCAATGCGCTTGGACGTTCCAAATCTGGACGGGTTCCCCGACACGGCAGCTAGAACCTTCTGAACAAACTCCAGGTCGTGGATGGCTTCGGCCCAGATTGGACCACCCAGCTGCAGGAGACAACCAACAGACTTCAGCCTATGTGCAGTAAAACATGTTTATACCCTGATCACCACAAACCAGCAGAGCACGTTCCTGCTCGGGAAACATGAAAAAGATCTAAGTTCTCTATAAAGACCGTGGACTAAAAGCACTCTGATACTTGGTGACGCCCTGTGTTGCATCTAAATGTCAGCGAGTTGATGTGTGCGTGCCACCTGGTGCCTCTGTCCACAGTGCTCACAATCCGGTCCAACCGGGGGTCCCGTGGCTGCAGAATACTTCATGCTGAAACCACAGAACTCAACTTCAACACATAAACAACTATAATGAGATTACAGTACACAAAACAGTGAGAGAAAAACATTGAAACAGTCTAAAACTGTCAAGACTATGTGGAAAAACCTAACATCAAGGATGTAGAACGACCAGAATGTCTGTAAAAAAATAACATGGATGAAACTTAGACACATTTATAAAGCTCTTCTAGACTGGCAGTGACAAGAATGTCTTGGTTCTGATATTTCAACTTTAAAGGCCAATATATATTTAGTAGGAACAGAGAAGTGTGTTCTTTTCATCAAGGATGCAAGAACAAGAACAACATTCTTGCTGACTGCTACATTTCATACTTTACAAGAAGCGCAGACTTCCCAAGAAGTCTTCACAGCTCTCTCCCACTGCATGTTACTCGGACACGACAAGACAAGAAAAAAACGTCTGGCTATATTATGCATCGTGAACAAGCTGCAAGAACTTCCAGGCCAGTGCGGCAAGAACAGAATGATGTGATTTGGTTCTTGCTGCCCTGAAACACATCAAATGCTTCTACTGGCCTCCACTCTTAGGCAGGAGTTTGCTCATCAGACCGGGGTCAGACTTACTGCTTTCCGTGGCTCATCCTTCTGCCCATTCTCTGCAAGTGGAAGGAGCCACAGCCGACACAGTTGTACACCAAGGCCTGCTTACTGCAACACAGGAACACGGACAAAAAGACTTTAGCAATTTTACGTTTTATTTCCATTTTGGTTTGCATTAAACATTGTCGCTGATAAAGTTCACTCAATCCCAGGGTTTGAATGTACTTAAGGTGTGTGTTAATGGTAGCTATATATATTTACAAGCAGCAACGTTATTTCTAATGTGCTTGGTTTCTTGTTACAATATTAACTGTAAAAAAAACTAATGTTATATTGTTTCTGTGTTGTCATTCATGGTGTCTTCATTTGTCTTTATTCTATCATTTCTTCTCTCTACATAATTTCCTGGCTACAGGTACTTAAAAATATAAGTAATTAATAAATAAAGTTGAAGATTATAATGCACAATAAATAAATAAGGTAATTATTACAAAGGTGAATAAATAAATAAGCTAATTAAAAGAGATATATACATTTATGTCTGACTGTATAATTTAATTTCTACCTTCATTTATTAATTTGGTGGCAATTAGTTGCATGCTTATTTATTTATTGAGCATTTATTTATTTCTGTATTTATTTTTAGATATGGAAGACTTGGTCCTCCATAAGAATTTAGATATAGAAAGACAAAATAAAATAACTTTTGGTGAAAAAAGTGAATAAATAAATAAATAAAGCAAATATAATGGGATTCCAAACCAATCTATAAATTTGACAAAACAAATCAAGCTGAGATGTTTCAATTCTAAGATAAAGGATGCAAACTGAAAACAAATCAAGGGAAGGGGTCTTTTTTTCCCTTTGAAAATCCTGGTTTTGTCTTTTATAATAACAGTCTGATGACACCTGAAAAAAAACCGATTTTCTTTGTTTTCCTGACTTTTATTTTAAGCTAATAATAAAAAGCCAAAGTAAAACAAGTGCAAACCTATTAAGCTAAGGTTAGATTCTAGGAAATCCTGATAAGATCAACTAAAATCTGCTTCAGAAAACGTTTATCTTAAGGAAATAAAAAGTTTAAACACATCAACGCTCCATTTTAAAATCATTTTGAGTTTTCTGTTGTTCACGGATCTCATCTCCAGTTTTGTTTCCAACTTTGCTTCCAGATTCGCTTTCTGCAGTGGCCCAGTTTCAGGATCATTCATCTTTCATCATGCAGCATATCCAGCCTTTGTTCAGAGAAGGTTTACACGCGCCTGTGTGTGCGTGCGCGTAAGTGTGTGTGTGTGTGTGAGAGAGAGAGAAACAGAAAGCCAGACAGAGAAAGTACCTAACGGAGTTTTTGACAGTAGCCTGTCCTGTGAAGACTCTTACAAAGACCCGAATGTAAAAGTCGGCGCTGATGGACAGCAGCGGCTGGATGTAGCGCTGGTACACTCCTGCCCGCTGGTCCAAACTGTGCAGGATGATACGAAGAGCCTGCAGAGGAAGCGACAACGTTTATTTATCGCAGTGAAACCGTGGGCGCAAACAACAATCTGCACGATCAGACTTGAACGGAAATCCTTTTAGTCTTCAGCTTTTTATCTTACATAAAGAGTGAATCTGAAAATGTTCACTCTTTCTCTGCTGTTCGGTTGTCTAAAGCCACAACAAAACCAAAGACTCTACAACTTCCACCTTTTACTTTAAGTCACTGTATTTAAAAATAAATATCCCAATAAGGGAGTAGTTTGATTTTTCTTCCACTAAAATGCATCTAAACACAATTTAACGCCATTCCATGTTAGTTATAAAAACTAAACACGTGATCATGTGTGTTGCTACTTTATGTGCTTTGATGTTTTAATGAGCTGAGAAATAACTGAGTAATTATGCTCTATCTGTTACTTTGTCTAAAGTGTTACATCTTATTTATTAAGTTTATTTTGTTCTTAGGTGCTTTACCCTCCAGATGAAAGAAATTCTGATTTCCAGTCGAAATGTGCCACTAGCAGATCAATGGAAATGGGGAAAAAAAAACTGCACACTATGTTTTCCACATCTGATCAGCCTTAAAAAAAGTCAAATTAGAACCAAAACGAAACTTTTAAAATGTATGCAAACATTTTAGCCTGTCCACAATCCCAGTAATAGATTTTTATAAAGTAAGACTGACGCATCCAGATCAGAGATTTAAAGTCAAAGCACCAACACGTCTGCACGCTCAGCGCATGCACGTTTGTTTTCACATTTCATTTCCCTCACCATCTCGTGACAGTATTTGGCCTTGATGGAGACTGAGCCGTATTTGCTGTAGCAGGTTTCTCCGTTGTTTCCCGCCATCACGGCCATGTCTGTGCAGGTAACGCACAGCAGACCTGAGAGAGAGGAAGCAGACAACGGTCAGCAAAGACAGGCGGATTTAACGGGGATTTATTACATGCAAAACGGTTCAATCTTATTCAAATCTGATCATCATAACACTTTTATATCAGTTAAAAAAATGAAAACAACTGATTGCAAATGGCTGATGTTGACAAAAGCACCTTTGTCAGAATGTCAACTAGGACTCATAAGACAGATGTTAAAGACACCTTTTCCACAGACATGTCCAGTTTTTAAAACTGTTGCTGCAAAAACGGCTTTCTTTCAGAGTCACATAGAACCAAATCACTGCAACGTAGAAAAAAAATAATGGAGAGAAAAAATAAGGGGATAGAAAAAAAAAGACGAATTGTTTTAGTTAATAAAAGCATGAATAAACAGAGGTTGTGTGTTTTATGTAGAAAAACAGAAAAGATGTAACTCTGCTTATTTGGGTTAAAATTAATGTGTGTTTGCTAAATTCTGAAACTGGCCAGGTGAGACTGAAAAATATCATCATTGGATTATTAAACAGACACAATAAGAATATCTGGACTTTAAACCACTGATAGGAGGACTTCACCAAAACACCCTGAATTATTCCAAAGTGTCCTTTAGATTGTTGGCTTAGTTTCTGATGGACAAAAAAAAAAAAAAAAAAAGGGAAACTTTTCCATTTTCCAGTGGCAGAAGAATCCACAATAAGATGGACGATGTTTTTATTTTAAACCGTAAAATATCTCCGGTGACTTTTGTTTACACCCTGATATAGTAGGAAACTTGCAGGAACCTGGAATCAAATGTTTGTTTTTTTACTGCAAACTTGACAACAGTTTGCAGTTAAAATATATTCTTAGTGAAAAGAAATTAGGAAAAAAAAAATGTTTTTTGCAAATCCACCCAATCTGATAAGTATATAATACAATTTAGGACTATTTTGATAAATATGTTTGCTGCCTAAGAAGGTTAAAACCATGTGAATTTCATGGTTATCAAAACAGATGGATCTTGAAAAACAGTTTTAAAATGCAATTTAAACATATTGGCAGCAAATCTAGGAGGTTTGTCCCTACATATGTACCTAGAAATAAAAATCTAATTGCCTCATAAATTTATTGAATGAGGTAGAAATAGAATATCCTGATTTTATTTATAGTTTTCTCGATCATGAACATCAATAATCGGAGAGAAATTAAATCATTGTCATGCTATGGATGGTGTTACTGGGTCCTGTGGAAATGAAACAATATTGACCTCATTTAATGTGCCGTACTTACGGCCGTGAGTAACGTTAAGCTCCTCTTTAATGCATGAGATGAAACAGAAGCGGGATGATTGCCGATCAGAACAACTCACCTCCTTCACTGACAGCCTGCACGGCCGCATCCAGGAACGCTGCAGGGCTTCCGTAGGGATCCAGGTCAATAACGTCGTATCGCTCCTTCTTCCCTCGCATTTCGTACATTAACATGCTGCGTAACCAGAAAACAAGAGATGAACGGCAAAAGAAAAAATGCTGAGAAAATGGCACAATCGCTACTTCTGAGATTAAACTTTGACCCCTGCTGAGAGAGAAACAATTAAAATGGGTGGTTTGTACCAAAATAAATGTAAACCAAATGAATGACGTAAAGAAATTCAAAGCTCAAGATAAAACCAGTAACAAAGGAACTCCAGACAATAAGAGCATCTGATTACTGAATAAAGAAGCAGGCTGGTACCTTGCATCCCTGCAGCTGGCCTGCAGCAGGTGGTCGACTCCGTTGTACTGGGCGTTGCGCCCGATCAGCGCCGCCGCCTTGACGGAGAAGTCGTTGGCGGTGACACTCTGCAGGCCGGGCACCTCCAGAGCAAAACGCACCGAGCGCAAACCCGAAGCTGCGAGGCCCTCCAGGACACGAAGACCTTTCTGAAGCCGACGGTTTGAGGAAACAAGACAATTATCCCAGATGAACCTCAAAAAGCTGCGTGAATAAGCAAAAAGACAAAAGCTCCTAAACCCCTAACAGATCCAATTGAAATACACCCATAATTAAAGCCTTTTTATTAATCATTCCAGCTTTCATTTTTTAATTTGATTAACAGTTTCTAGAAACTTAAATTGGTAATTCATGATTGGGGGTGTAAAACATGACGTGGCCCAACGCACAGCAAGCGCCCGGGCTAAACCAGGGCGTATATTTTTTCCAGCGATCAGGATGAGCATGGCTGTTTATTCAATTCAATTTTAATTTATACAAGCGTCAATTCATGAAACATGTCATCTCAAGGCACTTTCCAAGTCAAATTCAATCATATTATACAGATTGGTTAAAATTGGTTTAACATATGCTCCAAAGCTCGCTAACAGAGACCCGTAGTAAAGTGTGGAACCTTACGGTTAGCTTAAATGCTACCAACATGCTTTTTCTTTTGGAGGGCAAAAGAAAAAGCATTTATGGTCTTAGCATCACTAATGTAAACATGTGGAGTTCATCAAACTCTACGGCACAGGTAGGGAATCCGGCTTCAGGAAAGTGGAAACCCTGCCTGGTTTTCCTTCAATCCCTCTTCACTTAAACAGGTGATTTTAGTCCCTGTCTTATGATTTGGAGCTGGAATGCCAGATGGTTGGAACTAATCTCTGGACTGGCTTTTCTTTTTACTTTCTGAACCTGGATTCCCCACCTCTGCTCTACAGGAGCCATAAGACGGAGCTTCTCAGCAACAAACTCCACAGGTGGGTTTGATCTAAAACAAAGGATGAATATGAGGAAGAGCACCTCATGCCCGTCATTAAGTAGTGGATCTGTCGTGCTGTGGGCCTGTTTCTTAGACTTAGACAACTTTATTTGTCATTTTGTATGCACAGAGTGCGTACAGAACGAAATTTCTTTGCATACAGTTTCTCTTCGAAAGGTCTGGAAACCTCCCACTGCGTGGCAACATGAAGTCTTTGAAATACTTCAACCTTTTACGTATAACTTGGAGGGACTCATATGTAAAGTTAATAAACTAAAAAACAAGGCGTGTGGGTGTATCAACGGGTACGGCAAATAGATTGATTGTTTGTTGATTATTTTTTACTTTTTTTAATATTTTTAAGCGTGTGAAGTTATGAATTCCTGATGACAGATTTATTTATATTAAGGCCAAAAAAAAAAAAAACACACTCGGCTCAGTGGTAGTTTTCACGGCGTGGAGATTTTATTTTAAGCAGTTCAGTCACTGTCTAGAATGTTTTCAATTTAAGAAAAGGAAGTAATCTACAAAGACTAAAGCAAAAAAAAAAAACATTAGTCATCTCCTCTGTGCTGGACAATGGTTGTAATGTTCAACAATGTTGAAAATTGTGCAATTACCTCCTCCAACCACTTGGGGCCACCAAAGTGTGAGAACTACCAGTAGGGGCGATTAACACAGCAGCTTGATGGAAAGCCTTTATTATCAAGTTTCACATTTGAGCCAGTAAGTGTGTATTTATAGCACAGGGAAGCCCCCCCCCCACTCCCAGTGGAAATCTAGACCGCTCACTGTCACAGGCGTTGTGCGTCACTTCCAGACGGAGAGGCAACTTAACAGCTTTTTGTCTGACCACCGCTTCAGTTTTTAAACGGCCCACATCAACTAAAGAAGCAGCTCCTATGAATTCAGCAGCTCCGCCGTCGTCCCGTGTTGCGAACGCAGCGGCAGAAACGTGTTTACCGTGTGCTGGAAATTCCTCGCATACCTCGCATTTTTCCCCCACTCTCGCAGTAACTTCGGGCTCTCCTGCGCCGTTTTCCTCCGCTGCCGGCACGTCGGCCTCGTTCGTCTCCTCCGACAGAGAGACCACCACTCTCTCTTTCTCCCCCGGGACGAGCACCTTCACCCCACGCTGGGCCATCAGTTCTCGAGCAAACTCCGTGATCACAGCACATCTGGAGGGGGGGGGGGATAAGTGAGAGATTGCTTCTGGATGAAGACATTAACGAGAAGAAACAAGCAGAGCTTAAAAACAACATTAAACCCTTTCTTTTTTGCCAAATCTGTTTTTAAAACAACACTTTCCATGTGTTTCGTTCCACTGATCCAGCAGGTTTAAAACGGTGGTTACGTGTTCGAGGACACTCTTACGTTAGATCCCTGTTAAACTCCTGGACGGGGTTGTAGAACACCTCGTTGGCATCAGGAAACAAGATGGCAGCCTTTCCCTCTCTGACAACGGTCTCTCCGGGTAACAGGTCCACAGCAGACGGTCTCTCTGCGCCACGCGTTGCGGCCGAGCCGTTCCCGCCCGCCGGAGACTCAGCCGGCGTGCACGAGGGGTCAGTGGCGGTGACCTGGGGATCCATGGAGACCCGCCTCCTCCCAGAAGCGCAGCTGGCGGCACTCCTCCAAAAAACCTGTTTCGCTGAGCGCGAGAGGGTCGGACGCAGCCGGCGGGGGTCGAGGACGGTGAGAGGGAGCCGCCGGGCAGTCCGTACCAACATGCAGCGCAACCTGCAAAACACAGACGTCTCAGAGATGGTAAAGCATGTTGAGAAAAACACAGCCTGTCTGTTTCTGTAACGTTGTCACATAAAGCAGCCGGTGACCACTTTCCCCTGATCGTTCGTCAAACTGTCCTCTGTCAGGTGGGCTCCTACGAGTACCGGGGGATTTATACAGACATGTCTCCAATTTGCATTGCTTGTTGTCATTTCAGCTTTTAACTTTTTGTTCTCTTTTTTTTTCTTCATAGTAGGTACACCTGGTCTGGCGTTCTGTTAACTGTGACATCATCCAGGGAAGACAGATCATCCGCTATTACCATCTAATGTAGAACAGATTACTAGATCAATGTGTGCTTCTGTGCTTTTTTTGTCTCTCTTGTTGTGTCTCTGCTCTGTCTTCTCTAACCCCCAGTCGGTCGAGGCAGATGACCGTTCACACTGAGCCCGGTTCTGCTGGAGGTTTTTCCTTCCCGTTAATGGGAAGTTTTTCTTTCCACTGTTGCTTCATGCTTGCTCAGTATGAGCCTCATACTATGAGGGATTGCTGCAAAGCCAGGGACAATGCAGACGACCCTGTAGCTCTACGTTTCTTCAGGAGTGAATGCTGCTTGTCAAGACTTGATGCGTTCTACTGGGTTTCCTTAGATATGAAACTTTTTGACTAATCTGTATAATCTGGGGCTGCACAGTGGGTAGTGCTGTTGCCTTGCAGCAAGACTTCTGCATGGAGTTTGCATGTTCTCCCTGTGCATGCGTGGGTTCTCTCCGGGTACTCCGGCTTCCTCCCACAGTCAAAAAACATGACTGTTAGGTTAATTGGTCTCTAAAATTGTCCTTAGGTGTGAGTGTGTGCGAGAATGGTTATTTTGTCCTGTCTGTCTCTGTGTTGCCCTGCGACAGACTGACGACCTGTCCAGGGGGTACCCTGCCTCTCGCCAATTGAAATGCTGGAGATAGACACCAGCACCCCTCGCGACCCCATGAGGGATATAGCGAGGATGGATGGATGGAAGTATAATCTGATTGAATTTGACTTTGGAAAGTACCTTGAGATGACATGTTTTACGAATTGGCGCTATATAAATAAAACTGAATTGAATTGAACGTCTTCCTGGAACAAGCATACTGACGATCTGCGATCCAAACCAAAGCAGAGGATACATTTACTCAGAAGATCCAGACTCGTAAAAAGGGTTTTAATAAAAAAGATCAAGCTCTTCTTCTACCAGGCAGTGACGGAGAGCTTATTACGGTTTAGCACACAAGCT